>NW_026854464.1:0-99248 GCF_026571515.1 Ruditapes philippinarum | reverse complement strand
TTTTTTTAACGCTTAGTCTTGGCAGGGACCAGAGCGCACTAAAATAACACTGCGCTGGACAGTTGGCATGATTTATTGAAATCAAAACAATTATCTAAACATATTAAACCGGTCTCTGATAATTAAAACCAGCTCCAACATTCGGAGTCTGGAACAATATCATTTATTATTATACAATTATTGACTAGTGAGTGGCGTATCCACGAGTGAAAATATAATAGCTGGTGTTCACGAATGAAATATATTTCAATCTTATATGTAAAACAAATAAATTTTCTTTTTATTTCATGCTTTTTAAGTCATTTTAAGTATTTTTTTACTGAATTTGCCGCGTAACGTCGCGCGTTCTCCTCTTTGACGTGATCACATCATGACGTCACATCATCAATTTTGAAATATACTTCTGTTAAATTCCTCGAACTTTGTTACGTTTTTAAACATGATGTATGGTGACTTCGACTTTCTTTTCCTAAAGAAGCAAAATTTACGCATGACGGCATTTATTTCTGCCCGTTATTCCATTTTGGTTATAATTTTCTTTTCATCCGCATTCAGATATAGTTCGGCTACAGTGAAAATTATATTTTATAAATTTCACTAGTGATTTATCAGAATATAATCATCTGATATATTACAATAAAGCACTGGAAAGCATGAAATAAATAGAGGATATTTGTTTGTTTTGCATGTAAGATTGAAATATAATTTCACTGAGTGAACACCAGATACAATATTTTCACGAGGGCGTAGCCACGAGTGAAAATATAATAGCTGGTGTTCACGAATGAAATATATTTCAATCTTATATGTAAAACAAATAATTTTTTTTTTATTTCATGCTTTTTAAGTGATTTTAGGTATTTTTTACTGATTTTGCCGCGTAACGTCGCGCATTCTCCTTTGTGACGTCATCACACCATGACGTCACATCATCAATTTTGAAATATAGTTCTATTAGATTTCTCTAATTTTGTTACATTTTAAACATGATGTAAGGTTACATCGACTTTCTTTTCCTAAAGAAGCAAATTTTACATATGACTGCATTTATTTCTGCCTGTTATTCCATTTAGTTATGATTTTCTTTTCATCCGCATTCGGATATAGTCCGGCTACAGTGAAAATTATATTTTATAAATTTCACTAGTGGTTTATCAGAATATAATCATCTGATATATTACAATAAAACACTGGAAAGCATGAAATAAGATGTGATATTCGCCGGCAAAAGACATATTGATTGAGTCGATAGCCGAGGTCAATAAGACTCTCTGCCGGTGAATTTCACATCATATTCAATGGCTCACTAGTCAATAATTGTTTTATTATATGAATGGGCTATAAGAAGTTTAAACAATCACAGAAAGTACATGTACAACTTGTGCCTGTTTTGATGAAGCGCGTGAAAAAGACGCACGTGCCAAATGTGCAACAACTACAAGAAAGCTGTGCATACAAAAGTAATTCAAGTTTATACTCATCTTTAACTATTATAGTAAAATATTGATAATTTAATCGAGAGATATGCCACACAGAACAAAACGCAACAATTATTTTTAATAACCTCACATAATTAACAGTCTATATGAGTCTACGTTGACTACTGTTTTGGCCAATGAGATTGCAGCTATATTAAGATCATATAATAATAGAAAATATCCTGTAACGCAGCTCAAACTAATTTCAAGCCATAATAGACAACATGAAGTAGATACCAAAACAACTAAAAATAGCGAGGAACAGAATGAATTGCATTAGTACATATAAATAAATATCAAAAGGTCCTTGGAACGTTTTTAAAATACTCATAAAATGTTATTTATCACATCCAAGGGTATATAGTGAGTGAACAGGTGAAAAGCAAGACCAGATTACATTTTTTCATAATTTCTTTCAGATACTGCCATAATAACAGTACTAGTAGTTAACGAGGTAATGGTAGCGGTGTGGATACTGTAGCAATGATCAGGTGAATGTTACAGTGAGTATTCCCTTTGACCTACTGCAATCAAATTCAAAAGTTTAATTTGCTGTTCATTATTAATCTTCGGCTGTCAACATTGTTGCGAAAAGTGCAGAATATGATAATGCATCAACATTCTGCAACCGTTTCGCGCATATGATTTTCAAAAAAAATAGTTCAATGTCACATTGTTATTCTTATGAAATGGATATTTGTCCAGTTTATTTCATGACACTTGAATTTGAATGAAACTCGTACTTGGCCAGACTGATTCCACAGTTGATATGACTCAAATATTGATACTGGCTTAATTTAAAACTCATAAACATACGCCAAACAAAAAAAAGATGAGGCGTTATAAGCGTTTAAACATAGAGGTGAGCAGGCATTGTCCGGTGCCATGAACAAACGATGTCCGTTTCTTTCGGTTAATTGAAAAAAATACTTCCCTTCAATGCAGCCATTTTGAAATTTGCTTCATAAATGTTTACTTCCAAATATAAACATTTTTTCTGATATTAATAAATCTAATTGGCAAAGTGATTAAAATACTTCTACGTTTTCCCCCTCTACTCATAAATGCACAGTTTGTATTTCACAAAGAAAAGGATATTTAAGAATTAAATTATTTAGCATACGAGGGTTGTTCAATATATAATGAGACTGTCCTCATATATTTTTTCTAACATGAAATATAACAAAATGTGGTATCATTATTAAATGTAACTTATTCTTGATCAGATTACCGGCATTGGTAGACAAAATATAACGCGAAATAGAAATTATGATCATTTCAAATCGGCGACGGAAACATTTACCATGTTACAAGAGTCTATGAAGAAAGACAGTGTTTGTCGTACGTCAGTGTTTAGGTGGCACAAAATGTTTTCTGAGGGACACACATACCTAAATGACGAACATAGGTCCGGCAGAAAAAAAGTCAGTAAAAGCGTCAAGTGTCGCGTCAAAGTCAGTTAGCGCATGAGACAGATAGGCGTTTAACGGCGTGAGAGTTTGCGAGCATCGCATACTGGCGAAAGATTTACACCGTAGGGAACGTGTTACAGTATCGCGTTTTTCGGTTACAGTATAGAATTTGCAAGATGGAGGATTATTTATGGGAAGAGAGGTAGGTGATTTTTATTCAGGTCCATACTACTAGTAGTTTAGTTTCTAAAAGATGCTTTTGTGCTTTGCTTGTAAGGAACAGAATCCGGTATCTAGTCATATATTTCTTCAGACCCTGCACCGCAGATTTATCTCTATATTGTCTCATAAATGTGCAGATTTGACGGTTTGAAAAATTGAATCGAGAGACCAACGCATTTTTCTCCCATTCCGACATTATTTAAGCATGCCTAGATAAAGTTAATCTACAAAACGTTAGTCCTTTGTGTTTAGAAATGTTTATAAAAGTAAATGACCAGTTGAACTTATTTTCCTGTTGGTAAAATGCGTTTGAAAAAATAAACAATGTTACAGTATAGAGCGAGGTTAATTTTGGAGGGTTACAGCATAGACCTATAGACTTTGATCCAGTTGTGTTACAGTTTATACCCAGATTTCGGTTACAGTTTAGATACTTGCCAAATTTCAAAGTTCGTTATGAAATGACTCATACATACCTTTCCATTTAATACATTCTTGAAAAGTTGTATTACTTTTTTTTCTTCAGCAGAAAAGTTATAGTTTGCTATTTTTCTTACTTTAAGTTTCAGATTGAGACTTTTTGCAGAATAAGTAATGTCCTAAGTAAGGACTGTTTTCACGACAACAACAGTAACTTTTATCGAACTGTATTGAGAGAAGAAAAAGTTTTGCTTGATTTCATTACACATTATAATAATGCCTATTAGTAATAAAATAGAGTAAAATAGAGAAAAAAGAATCCTTAACAGAAGTCCAACACGGAAAACATGATAATGTTGCAGGCTCAGTTTGATTAAACCTGTTCATGGACGGTAGTGGTAACTGCAAGCTACCGTCCACGCCTCCTAGCACCGGCTTCAGCAGAATTCACATCAAGCATGAACACTTTAGATTTTTTTAACATCTGTGGATGTGTTCATATGGCGGTTATCATGGAACCTTCAATGTGACACGTTATTGCCATTCTATGAAAAGCGGCATATTACCCCCAGGTTAAAAATTGCGTGTGCCCTAAACGAGAATACAATGAGTGAAACTAAATAAAATGAAATTTTGAGAGGGAATCGGAGGTTATGGAGCCTGCATACCATAGATAAGCTGCCAAAAGACACAATTAACAAGCAGGCAATACCCTAAGAATGATTAAACAGTATTTAAGTGAGCAATACTGCAACCTTAAATTTTTTTTTAAGTTGGAATTTCCATCTACCATAATGTATTTAGTAAGTATTTAAAAGGGTTTGTAACGTTTGGCTTTCTTGGATTTTAAGTTTCAACGACACTGAGGTCATGTGAAAACATTCCTGCTTTAGTGTAAAGAAAGACCCCAGATGCCCTTTGTGAAACATTTCAGACACGAGCGGGCACCTGACTAGAACCACCGACCTTCCGTAAATTAGCTTGATAGATTCCTCACATACAAAGAATCCAAAGTCATGATTGTATTTCTGCTACAGCAGTAAATGAAAGATGATTTGAAGTCGACGGCCTTATCGCGACTCTGCCACTATTATGTACCTCCATCAGGCTCACTAGAGAAGATATTGTAATTGTCTGACCTTAATTTATACTCTATAACTTTCAATATTATTTTCTTTTTCAGAAACATGAAAAATGCTATACAGGAAAAACGACTTTTAATTTAATAATGACAAAATAATCGTAACTTCAACAAAAAACCATTCGAAATGACGCCATGATCATGATTTTATTTGAATGCTTTTGGTTCGAGATGAGAAGGGTCTTTAAACATTGCCTTTTTTTCAAAATCTATGTTTTGGGTTTTTTCGTAACCCCGATTGCAACCGAAACTATTTGAACAACTTAATTGGTAGAAAGTCATGTAAAATTCATCACATTTAGTCAAGTAGTTACTGAGCGGATGAGATTGCATACACATGTGTACGACAGACGGACGAATAGCCATCGGGCCAATAAGCTCACAGATTTAAAAGTCTATGTATATGTTAGTGTTCATCCGTGCTGTTCTACAGAAATTAGAAACTTCGACGGGAGCGATAGCGACAGGAGAATGTTTCTAATTTCTGTAGAACAGCACGGATGAATACTAACATATTTAGTGTCAAACTTTATTTGGCCTCATTATCATTCACTTTATTACGTCACTATGCGGTTTTATGAAGTACTATGAAAAATGGACGTTATTCGATATAGTATCGACTTGTGTACTTCTATGAAAATTAACGCACATAATTTTTAAGAAATACAGCGTTTTCATTGGATGACAAATAAAGTTGGACACTAAGTAACATTCATACATTTTACCTAGTATATATATAGAAAATATCGAAGTCTAAACTGTAACCGAAATCTGGGTATAAACTGTAACAAAATCAGATAAAAATCGCTAGGTCTATGCTGTAACCCTGCACAAATCACCTCGCTCTATACTGTAACATTGTTTATTTTTTCAAACGCATTTAACGAACAGGAAAATAGGTTCAACTGGTCATTTACTTTTATAAACGTTTTCTAACATAAAGGACTAACGTTTTGCAGATTTATTTTTTCTAGGCATGCATAAATAATTTCGAAATTGGAGAAAAATGCGTTGGTCTCTCGATTCAAATTTTTCAAACTGTCAAATCTGCATGTTTATGAGACAATATAGCGATAAATCTGCGGTGCAGGGTCTGAAGAAATATATGACTAGATACCGGATTCTGTTCCTTACAAGCAAAGCACAAAAACATCTTTTAGAAACTAAACTACTTGTAGCATGGACCAGAATAAAAATCACCTACCTGTCCTCCCAACAAATTATCCTCCATCTTGAAAATTCTATACTGTAACCGAAAAACGCGATACTGTAACACGTTCCCTACGGTGATTTAAGCATGAGAAAAGTAAGTAAATATTTCAGTGTTGAATAATCCTAACAGAAGTTTAGTAATTTAATTATAGCATAACGCCGTTTTGGTCAAAATAAAAAAAGCATAATAAAAAAAAATATATGTTAATCAAGATTTAAAACATTTATAATTCCTGCTTCAATTTTTATCAGTAAATAAGAAATGCATTAAGGTTATTAAATAATGAAATTATTATCACCTATCTGTCATAAAACAATGCATTTATGTATTATGAGACCGTTTGACTTCGCCATATTCCCTTATATTAAACTTCAATTGAAGGGCGCGCAATTTGACACACTGAAACACATACAGACTGCCGTAAATGGTATCACGGGGAGGAATCACGCCGTTCGTTACCCAAACAAACAAGATGGCGGAGGCAGCCAAAAAGTAGGGTTTTCCTATTTTCTCTGAAATTCGTGATGTTCTTGTGTAAAGGTACATAAAACAACCTTCTATACATTTTTCCTGGCACACAGAATTTTTTTCATGGTGTTTCGTCCCGTACTTCTTCTGAAATGCGCGTCACAAGATTCGAAGCGAGAGAATTTTCCACCGGTTTGATCGTGGTAACGTACGGCTTCTTCACTCAAATTCGCTGTTTCTTTTACATATATGTATATTAACTGAAACCACTGACTTTAAAAAGTTTTAATATGTTGTCAAGTAATCATTCATGCCAATTTTGGCAAAATTCACTGGTGTTAATATTAATATCGGGGCATTTTCCGGAAATGATAACGTATGGCGCATAAAATATCAATGATAATGTACGGCGCATTTTTTTACTTGGTGGATTTCTATTCGTCCAGTCAGCTGATAATAAATTATTTGTATGTAGGAAATGATAGATATTTGAAAAAAAAGTTTGTCATTTTAGAAATAGATTATTGAACATTGCTGTACCATCGGGTATCAATATCTTTCGTAGATATTCGTTGTAAATATACCAAGTAAAACACACGTTTATAGTTTGAGAATATTTTTGTTTAAAATGCAGAATGGAAAGAAAAGCCTCCACTTTCAGGAAACATTTATGTATTGTTGTCGTCACATTAAATTTTGCCAGTGTTGTGCGATAATTATGGTCTTATCCCCTTATCAGAAAGAAGAAATGCATTCACCAGAGAAAAAATGTTAAAATGGTACGGAAGACTTGATATATTTTCTTTTCCAAAATAACTTTAACAAATTACTGATAAGAAAATCTTAATATTTGAACCACGTCAAACAAAGAAAACGAAAAGTGATTGTGACTAGCTTACACCCAGATGAGATGAGCCTGTGTTAATACCATCTGGTCGCTTATTAAAAGAAAATTCATAAAAGAAAATAATGAATGAGTATAGGTTCTATATTGAATTTATTGAATTTGTTAGAAAATAATGTTTTGCGGAAAAGTTCAATAAATTTATTTGTTTAATTAAATAAGAAATTTCCAGTTTATTTGGCGAAACGATTTCTATTTCGCGTGACGTTGTGCCACTATGACGTCAGATATATTTGCACGACATATCCGTACAGTTTTTTTATTATTAATGATTTGATCAAAACAATTACATCCAATTCATAAATTGTCCTATCATATTTTGGCGTTTTTTCTCGCAAACGCCCCAACAAAAACAATCAATCTCTTACAAAATAGTATTACAGGTATCAGCAATAAAAGAGTGTCATTGAAATTTGCGGTAAACATTTTACCGACCATGATAAAGTTTCAAATCGGATTTGGATTTCGATGTTTTATCCATGTCCGAGAACCCGTCTGAAATCATTAAAGCTATACCGCTCATGAATGCGCTCAGATGACGAACAGCTGTAAAAAGTACTACGCTACTATGATAATAGTGTTTACAAAGTATATGTTAGTAACATATACTTCGTAAACAGTATTATCATAGTAGCGTACTAATCAGTTAGTGTTCATCTGTGTTGTTCTACAGAATTTAGAAACTTTAACAGGAGTGATAGCAGCCGAAGAATGTTTCTTATTTCCGTAGAACAGCTACGGATGAATACTAACATACTTAGTGTCAAGCTTTATTTGGCTTCATTAACATTTACTTTCTTTCGTCACTATACTTGTCTATTTTACGAAGCACTATGAAAAATAGACCTTTATGTAGTGTACATTCAATTTTATTTCTCACCCAATAAAAGTGTGTATTTCTTAAAAAATATGTGCGTTAATTTTCATTGAAGAACAAAAGACGATTCTTTATCGAATTCCTTTCATAGTCGATTTCTCATTTTCATAATGATTCATAGAACAGCATAGTGACGTAATAAAGTGCCAAAAAAGCTTGACACTTAGTATGTTAGTATTCATCCGTAGCTGTTCTACAGAAATTAAAACATCCTTCTGTCGCTATCGCTCCCGTCAAAATCTATAATTTCTATAGAACAGTACGGATGAGCACTAACATATACATAGATATTTGAAATTTGGGATCAAGTTTCACTTTTGAAGAAACTTTAAGATCACCAAAGGTGGAAAAGTTGCTCTATATTCGACTATGATATGCAAGAAAACATTTCACTCGTGATTACCTATCGGATTTTAATATTCATCCCACTGGCACCTGCAAAAGGGCTGTAAGTTAACAAGCATCGTTACAGACCATTGCGAAAGAGCCCTCGAATCGAATATTTCTGTCCGATACAAAAACACATGACAGATATTATGCAAACACTAAATAATATTCAGTCTCTTTATTTGGTTCTTCACATCCTCTTATGTCAGGTAACTGGTAACATAACTTTTCTCTAATATAGAAAATCAATTAAGCAGACAAAAATGCGCCGTACGTTATCTTTGTTATTTTGTGCGCCATACGTTATCATTTCCGGAAATGCCCCGTTTTTAATATTTTCAGAGGCTATTCTAGCCATAATGGGCATGAATGCATAGATGCCGACATATTACAACTTTTTGATGTCAGTGATTTCAGTTAATATACATATATGTAAACGAAACAGTAAATTTTAGAGAAGAAGCCGTACGTTACCACGATCAAACCGGTGGAAAATTCTCTCGCTTCGAATCTGGTGACGCGCATTTCAGAAGAAGTACGGGACAAAACCTCATGAAATAAATTTCAGTGTGCCAGGAAAATTGTGTAGAAGGTTGTTATATGTACCTTTACACAAGAACATCACGAATTTCAGAGAAAAAAGGGAAAAACATATTTTTTGGCTGCATCCGCCATCTTGTTTGTTTGGATAACGAACGGCGTGATTCCTCCCCGTGGGTATTAAAAAGTTAATAACAAGTGAGTGGCATGAAGACATTATCATCAATCAGTAGGTTGCACGCCACCAAACTATGTGTTCTGCATTTTGAAAAGCTATGAATGTGATACGACATCAAAGCGACGTTAACTGCGCGAACGACGTCGCTAACGTCGCGACATATTGAACATTGTGCAGGGGCGATAATGCAAACGTGACTTTCTTATAAATTCTGTAACTTTAAAACTGTTTTATATGGATTACTTTAATATTTTCATATTGTATTCAGAAATAAATGGACTTTGTTATTATGTATTGTATATAACTTTTGAATGTATCAAATAAAAAATATGATCAGAGTCTCATATTGAACCACCCTCAAAAATATGAACAGAATCTCATATTGAACCACCCTCGTATTAAACGCTCATTTTCTAAGATGGTCTTAAGCATTGCCGCTTTTCCTTAAAATTCCATTTATACTGAAAATATACTATCTTTTTCGTACTTGTCATATGCAGTAAATACCGAACATGAACAGCAACGCGTATTTGACTTTGGCTATACACCGTGAACATGTAAAAATTGAAAAACTTGTACAACCCATTATATCATAATGGAACGACCGAAAAATGTAAACACTATCGTGTTCGACATATTATAATTTAAATATAGATTTCATGGAAATTTAACTTCCGCGTTCCAAGTTGATCTATTGTTTGTAGCAACGTAATGTAAACATTCGACAGATAACGTTTGGATCGGAACAATATATTACATATATTATGGCTGACATAAACATTATATTTAGTTAATCAGTTTAAAACCCTGACTTGTTTCATTGAAGTATCTAAAATTGTGATATCGCTTAATATTGACTTCGTGATTTCAATATATATATACACGTATATATGTTATATCTAAAAAGGGAAGACATAATCATTACACAAAATGGCGGATAGTGGAAGTAAAATAGGAGAGGATGATGAAGTTCCTGGTCGTGTGATGGAAAATTTGTGTCAACCATGTTTAAGTAAGGATAAGGAAACTGTAGCTGACAAGTTTTGTTCAACTTGTAATGAATTCCAATGTAATGATTGTTCAAATGTACACAACGTGCTTGCCATCTTAAAAAATCATAAATTGATGAGCGTGAAAGAAGCTGATGTTGCAAGTTTTTCGTTTAAAATGAAGGCCTTAGATCTATGTGACCAACATCAACATTCTTTTGAATTCTTCTGTGAAGACGAAAAGAAGCTATGCTGCAGTAAATGTGCTATTGTTAATCATCGAAAATGTCACAGCGTTGTAGAAATTGAGAAGATCGCTGGAAAAATAACCTCACAAATTTCTACCTTAGGGGAGAAATTGAAGGAAGCTAAACAATCTGCTGAGAGTATTGCGAGACATATTCGCTCTTCAAAAGATCAACTTGCTCAAGATATAAAAGAAATACAAGAAGAGGTAAGGCGAATGCGAGACGAAGTAATGAGAATGTTTGACGATTTAGAAGATTCTGTCGTCAAGAGAGCAAAAACGCTTCGGAAAGAAACATCAACAAATCTGACAAAGAAACAAACACAAAACGAGAAACATTTGGCTGATGTAACATCGTATTTAGAGACGATTGAAAGAATTTTCAAAAATGGAACTCCAGTACAGAAATATATAGCAGAACAGAAAATGGAGAGTAACGTTAATGCTCTCTACAAAACCATCAAGGAGGAATGTCAAAACTTAGAGAAGGTGAACATTTCTTTTCAATTTGACGAAACATTAAAACTGCCACCTTTACCAATTACTGAATATGTTCCAGGACAATTACTATTAAAGTCTATTCGCCAGGGAGATGTTTATTCTGTTAACATGGTGATGAAGTTAACACCAGTTTCTTCTATTGATTTGAAGAAGACGGGAGATGATATCGATGAACCGTTCTATACAGGCATAGATTTTCTACCTGATGGTAGACTTGTGGCTGTGGATAACCGAAACAAGAAATGTTTAGTGTACAATGAGAAGCTTGAGAAAGTAGGATCATATCAGCTATCTTACAGACCATTTTCTGTTGTTGTAGTATCTGAGGAGGAAGTAGCGATAACAAATGGTGATGGATACAATATAGAATTTCTACATGTTAGTAAATGCAATGAAATAAGTTCAAGTAGGACATGTGAAGTGAAAACGAAATATTACTCTATATGTTTGAAAGATGATAGACAGTTTGTAGTAGGGACTATTGATGAACCAAGACCTGTACGCATTGTATCATTGACAGGAGAGGAGCATGACTTTAGTATTAACTTTCCAAACAAATCATATCCTATAGACACTAGCGATTGTACTTACATAAAGAGCAGCGACAAAGTGGTGATAACAAGCACAGACGAGCATACAGTCTTCATATATGACATCAAGACAAACGAAAGAGTGGTGGTGAAGGATGATCAGATACAGGAACCACGTGGTGCAGCAGTTGGACCTTCTGATACTATCCTGGTGTGTAGTATGAAAACAAACTCCATTGTACAGATAACCAAAACATGTCAAATTTTATCATCGTACAAGATAGATATGGAGTATCCATTTAAAGTATGTGTCTCGCGTGATAAATCATTTCTTGTTGTTGCAAATAGCTATATTGGAAATAGGAAAATGCAGAAATTCAAAATATCAACATAACAGCACTATTCTCTGTTTCACATAAAAGATTCACACGCACACGCACGCGCACGCACACGCACGCACGCACACACACACACACACCAACACAAACACACACACAAAGTAATTAAAAAAAACAACAAGAATTTATTTGTGACATTTGATGGATGAATCATTGAATTATACTTATGGTCTATTACCAATGTAGCTGCTTATAACGAAAAAAGACATTGTAATATATATAGAATGCAACAATATTCTGGGGAAAATGTGTGCTCTTCAAAATGAAGTCAATGTATGCTTTGACAGATAGATTAAGGAGTAAACAATTCAATATTAATAATTTCAATAAATATTCAATTGATATACTTCTTTTATTTTAAGCAGACGAGCAATAAACTTGAAATTCATCAATTAATCGACAGATTTAACATTTCGTGTACAGACTCAAACCGAGTCTGCCATTTTTGTGCAATACTATTGTGATTAATGTTTCTAAAGGATCACTCTTTCTCTAAATTTTTTATTTAGCACGGCTTATATGTAAAGTGGTTGCGTTCTGTACCATCGTTATCTTATGTTTTTAATCACCACATTATGTTGACTGTATAATTAAGCAGGTCAATTATAATAACGATAAAGTTTACATCAGTTTTTTTGGCTTCAGTTGACTTTTCTTCATAATATAATATACATGTATATGTATAGAATTATTGTTAACGATTACATGAAAGTTATGTTATAAAATGTATATATTTTACCGTGTCCTTTATTATACCTAATATCATGCTCTTCAGGATGAATAGATATAACTAATTGGAGTTATAGTATGTGTGTTTAATTATATTGCTTTATCTGAATATCATATACATGTAAATTCCTCCCTTTTAGAAATTTTTTTTAATACGGCTTATATATATATACTCAGTTGACTTTTCTATTATAAGACATATCATAATATAAAAAATAAAGTAGATATGTATAGAATTATTGTTAACGATTGTACATGAAAGTTATGTAAGAAAATGTATATAATTTATTGTGTATTATCATATACAATGTACCTACTATCATGCTCATCAGGATGAATAAATATAACTAACCGGAGTTACAGTATTTGAGTTTTATATTCTAATTGCATTGCCTTACCTAAATATCATACATTACCGTGCAAGAATTAATGATCTCGAATTCACGATTTCAACAACACGAATTTATGATTTCAACTTGAAGAAATTAACTTAACAATTTTACGTTTTGAGTTTCACAATATCAACTTGACAAATTCGTGATTTCAACTTCAAGAATTCTTGATAAAAAATTCATAATTTTGTAATTATAGTGAATTCATGAAAGTTAAAGCAGCACGCCTCCATATTCATGCTAATTTTCATTAAAATTTTGAAAATGTATTTGAATGTGTAATATTGTGAAGGGACCAAAGGAAGCAATTTACACATTATCAATGGCACTTACAAACCACATTAATTACCAAAAAGTGGTCAAAATATGCATAAAAAACCTTTACTGCGTTAGTAACGGAGTAGTTATAAATACTGAAAAATCCATCATTAATCACACATTATATTTAAAATATTACTTGAATCTTGAAACTTTTTACTTTTCCTTTCATCTTAGTTCATTTTTCTCAAGTTTGACTTCATTGAAATATTTTGACTCATCTGGAGGCATGTAGCTTTAAAATCTTAAATTGAGTGGCTATGCAAATATCAGACAAAATATAAAATGCCAGACATTTCATAGAATATAAATGGCAAACGATTTAATGACATACAATTAACAGAAATTTTATGGTATATAAATGGGTGACATTTGGCTAAAAGTTATACTCATGTCATGTTATATAACATGTGAGCAAGGCCCAGGGTAAATCGTAAAATAAATGTTTCTCAATAGTTCGTTGGGCCAGGTTCCAATCCGGTCTATTTATTCACTGTACAATCGTTTATGTCTCTTTATATACGCCCCAATAATGCCTATGGAAAAATGCTATGTCTAGACGCAATACATATACAATAGGCTCCTTATTATATAGGCCTCATAACCTCTGACCACCTTCTAGTACCGATCATAGTTTTCTCGTTTAAGGCACAAACAAATTTTACTTGGGTGGTTACGTCGCTTTTCATGGAATGGCACTAAAGTGCCACATTGAAGATTATATGATCATATCCGTATGATGTTTCTCCATGGCGGATATAGGCCCTGGCTTAAGAGCTGCACCCACCCCTGCTCAGCCCAAAGATACGTTCATGAGCTGGAATAAACGCGTGTCAGTTTCATGCAATATTAGTCATAGTGTACACCCTTATCAAATCATTTAATGCTGTCATCCGGTTGTTGAGCACCGTGTGTATTTGAGTTTATTTATACTAGCCACCGGTTTCCTGTATGGACAAGTCCTCCAGAAAGGTATTAGTCTTTTTACATTTTGGAGGACACAGTTAAAGAAAAACTACCTAATTCCAGAAGTTTCTCCTCGTTCTTTAACGTGCCAAGTGCTTTAGCACTCATTCACTGTACCTGAATTTAAAATCTCATCCGAAGGACTGATTAGTAATTTTAGCTGGCCAGCCCGGGAATCGAACCCCCAATAACGAGATTACAAGTCTTGTGCTCTAACCGATTGAGTTATGTGGGCTGGTCACCTGCATTGGCATTAATATTTCATATTTCAGACTGCCTTGAATAAATTTAAATTGTAATTACCTCTTAAATATCTAAAGCATTTAATAGATTCATTGATAAAATAAAATGCTTATCAAATATAAGTGTTTTATTTTTTATCTTTTGTAGAATAAAAAGCAGTATTTCAAATAATACATTTACTTTTGTAAATTTGGTTATTTGTGAAGTAAATTGACTGTTTATATAAAATATAATTTCAGACACTACAGTACTGCAGTACATTGGTGAGATCTATATTCTTTATTTCAATTTCACCAATGTAGACAAATAAAACTCGAATAGTAGTATCAAGAAATAAATTGCCACTCATAAGATGAGGACGTCTATTACATTTTTGTCACATGCACAAAATCCTGGCCCAATCTTCAAAAACAGGCGCTTTTCGTCTGGCCAATAGTTTTTGTCTAAATCTTCCACCGACATGTTAGCCCAAAACCCCACCAGCTAACCCTGTCCTGTCTGCCCCTGTTTCTTAATTAGAAATTTCAGCATTTAAATGTTGAATACTGCTTAAGTCGGTGCAAGAGAGCGTGAACAGTAGCTTGCACTTTCCAGTACTGTCCATCTGGTACAGAATATAACTGGTATTTTTTTGGTCTGTCCTAGTTTCCATAAATGGGTTCAATCAAACCACGGATTTATACAATATAAATTCGTGATCAAACCAAGCGTGCAACATTTTTGACTTTCTATTTTCTCTTTGTTAGCATGCATGCCTTACATTTGTTTTGCCTAGAAGTAAAATATGTCGGCAAACAAAGTTTTATTTATAGGTCGCTCACGGAATAGTAAAAAAACACCACCACAAAAAATGCTGATTTACGGTATCAGGATGTCACGTGACGGTGTAATGACTCATGTGACTTAATTGTAAGTCATGTGATATCAAATTATTACAAAAAATGGCGGCTTGCAAGACGGGAGTAATTTTATCGGCACTGGCTTTCTTTGGTAAGAAAATTCGTTCAATTTAATATGATTATTTAAATATTTCTAATTGAAAAACTCGAAACTATTAAATTTTGCGACTTCCAGGCTTCTGCAAAAAACAAACTTGAAAAAACTGAAGCGTCTTTGTTGACATGGCACATGGGCTATTTTCCAGTTTACGTATTGTTTTGAAATATATGTTGAACACTATCGTCTGTGAGGGGGCTACCACTACCACAGTAGTCGCCACGTGCAAGGTTCATGCAGCTCGTTGATGGTCCCAGTCCTTCTGACATTGAAGGACAGTGCATTTTGCTAATTTTTTTTTACAGTATAGATTTACATTTGTCTGAAAATGCGAATAGCGATATCTAGCGGTTTGGACAAATGTGATAAACGGTAAATGTTTAAATTTTTAGAAAGTCAATGATATATGACAAAGGGTTACAACCCCCCCCCCCGCCCCCAGCCACACACACAAACACACACATACACCATTTAGTTGAAGGCGATCTCTGCCACATGGAAATTAAATAAAAAAAAATGTACATGATATATATATTTTATATTAGGCCCCAGTAAGAATACTGTTCCATGGTTTTGGCATCATTAACAATAGCCCAGTTCACATGTCTCAGTTAGTTTAACCGATTAGATCTAGTTGATTTTCTCGATGTGTCCACAGACACTTGTGACTTTGGGTTATATGAGTTGCTCCCCTTCTTGATCCACACTTATATACAATTCACTGTTGAATTTAATTTGCAAACTTTACGTCATATTACTTCTGCATATTATATTTTAATGTATAATACAATACAAAACATCAGCGGCAAATTTTCGATATCCATAGCAGATAATTTAATGATAATAGACATGTATTTATTGAGGATAATAAGCTCCAAAGCTACTTTAAATTATGAAGTTTAATGACTGAACACTAATAGTGATATTCACCACCATTTACTTAGTAATATCGCTTACAAAAATCACCATATGACAAAGAGTAATGTATATGTCATAATAGAAAAATTTCTTTTCGCAATAGGAATATGCTATGGTTTACCTAGCAAAGTAAAAGTGAAAGAAGATCCACCAGTATGGGGTGAGGTCTACAGTGTTCAGGGTATGCTACAGCTTCTATATGCAGAAATCAACGAACCTTTCTCTAGTTGGTATGACTCAACAAAGAAAAGGAGTAGGATTGACTACTATGGAGGTATGCGCTATATTTCAATTAAAAATGCAGGGCAGGCAAAATCTAATTTTGACTTACAAGTACTTGTCTATTATATCTTAACCCTTCCTTACTTACCTGTACAATATTCAAAAAGTAAATTTTGAAAACAAAATGTCACAAGTTTGTCTGTGCAGGTTGTGGGACAACCTGGGAAATATAGACAATTGATTTTGCCACCCTACATTTAACTGAGTTTAAAATGTTGACTTGATAGATGTAGACAGCAGAGAGCTGTATTAATATTGAACCTTCCGACATCAAATATTTTACAGACATGCTCATTGAACAGTTTATTATAAATCCAAGAAATTAGTACAAATTTTAACACAGCTGAGTGACAGCTGGTTCTTAGTGGAATATATTATAATTTGTTGTAATTTAAAAGATTTTTGACCGGTTATATGGCCCTATATTAGTGAATAAAGGCCCTGTCACACTTGACTGCGCGTTCACTGCGTTAGCACAGCCGTGTAAACATAAAAGGGTAGTATGAGCGCGTTAAGGATGCCTCATAATCTCCGTACAAGCGTTGTGGATAATCACCACATTCATTCGGCGTTCCTTGTGTGCTTTCACGGCTCTCCTGTTGCCTTGTAGAAGATGCTACAGAGTTGCTATGGCTTCTTGCTGCTATTCCACTGTGCTCCTATCAAAATGCCAAGTGACAGAATTTGATTTGAGCATGCTCAAAACGTACGCCATCGGTCAGTGCTCTATGCAATGCCACTAGATGCTACGGCGATGTTTAGGATCTAACTGCGCTCACTTCAATGTTTTAAATTTTCTTTGGACGTCATGAGAATGCCATCCTAGTGTGACATGGGTTTAAATTACAAAAAGTAAATAGGTGTCTGATAGTCTGATATCATTTTATCATTGACAAGAGCTAAATGTCTTTGTTTCACTTATGTAAATTAGGGAAGAAAATGAAAAATAAAAAATATAGGATTATGATTTGATCATTTATAATCATATGGCTAATTTCTAGGTATGGTCATGACTATACAAAGAGCAGACCTTGGTCAGTATGGGGAGGGTTATAAAGTCGTCCCACTGTCAACGTACAAAGTACGAACTTGATGAGCTGTTTCAAGATGCCAGGATTCTCTGAGGCTCCTGTAGACATACAGGTCACACTCCCAGATCTTACTGGATTTCAGGTAATTTTGTTAGCATGTATCTTTCAAACTTTGGAAATGGCCAGATTCCTTGGGAGAGCAATGAAAAAGATAAAACATGTAGATGATCCTGACTGAATATGTTTTATTAATTCAAGCAGCTTTGCATCAAAAGCATTATCAGCAAGCCATGTTTCAAAGAATTTAATATTCACGATAACCCAGTAATATATAATGACAAAAATTCAGGGCAATATCAGGTGTGATAATAGAAAATTTATTTTTCCCAAAAAAATATGTAAAGTTATAAAATTTGTATTATAAACAGGTTTGTTTAATTTACAGAAAATATACGACCAGTAGAAAAATATTTTCTTACAGTGTTACTATATTTTTTTGTACAGTCAACTATCATTATCTTGACACGCCTTTTTGGATAGTCAAGATAACGAGTGTCAACTGTAATTACTTTCATGGTTGAATGGCTAAAGGTTGCCTGTTTCAAATCATTTGTACCCTAAGGTAAAATTGCCTCTGTAGGTTGGAGTCTTGGCAAAAACGTTAAATTATTTCTTGCGGAGGAACATATCTAATTGACAGAATTAAGGTCACATGTTTAAGCCATGTACAAAGGCACATCCATTTTGTACCTGTGCTAATTAAAAATTGACAATCACAATATAGTATTGAAATAGTCAGTTTCACCTAGCTTGGGTTCCAGTCTGTCGATTTTTTTGTGCTTCTGTTTTCCAAATTGACACAATCAAAAGCACGAACGAGTACGAAATAGCGCGTATGTTATGAATAAGCAAAAACTATCAACGCTGGAATCCCAGGCTAAGTTTCACCAGAAACCCAACTAAAAAATGTTTTTGCCTGATATAATTATACAGAATTAGTATTAATATTGAGTGCAAAAACAAGTTAAAATTTATTTTTTCACCAATAAATTTATAGATACATGTACTATCCTTTTTAATTGTTTAAAGTGATTTTACGTCCTTGTTGTGTTACAAAAATGAAATAGCATTACCTCATTTCCCTCAAATGATTAAGAGGTCTTAAGTTCGAATACAAGACGGAGTGCATAACATTACATTCGAAAAAATGCTGTTAAAATTGATCATATAACGACAGATATATGTATACCTACACATTCTCCAAATAGATATTAGTTACTGAAATTGCAAAAGTCTACCCTTTTCTTCCAAATTATTAATTAAAATAAGAGGAAAATGGGGAGGTATAACACATGAACACCGGAGCTGTTTTAGGTTATTTTTTTCCACTGGTGCTGTTTGTATTAATTAGTTTGAATTGCTGATTCTTAGCTACATGTAATAATGAAAAACTGTGATTATCCCTTTTAAATCATACAACTAAATGGAAAATTCTTAAGGCTATAAAAAAATATTTTTGTGTTTACAAACACATCCAAAGTGAAAAATTCTTACAGCTACTATGTGTTAACAAACATATCCATAAGCAGAAAATTCTTTCAACTCTAAGAAGGTTATTTTTTTTTTGTTCTCAGCGTTTTCATTTTCAAATTTGTTTGATAAAGCAAATATACATTATACAAATAACAAACATATCTCAGATTGTTTTCGATGTCAGAAACAAAGATATTTATTACGACGTCTGGGGGAAACAATGTTATCGTTAAAATTAAAAATAAAATTTGTTTTAATTGTGTTTCTAGAATATGTTAAGACAAATATCAAGTCCGACGAGCTCCAGGTTGACTGCAGTGTCCCAAGTGACGGTGAATATGCCTTAGTAATGAAAGCCAAAGACAGCAAGGAACCAGAATTTAAGACAATCTGCAACTATCTCCTAACAACATTAGAAAACGAGGAAAAAAGTAAGTTAATGATCAATTCAAGCTCATATATATACATATTGCTTTGAAAGACAAACTTATCTGAGTATTTTAATTTAATTGTTAATGATTTTGACAGTTGTTGATAAGGTGTTGAATCATTTTGATAACTAAGCAAGCAACTAAACAAAAATATAAATAAAAAAAATAAAACATAAAAGATGATATTAAATATACATAATTTGCTTTGATATGTATTGCATGTTTTTATAGTATACTTCTTACAGTGTCCGACGAATACTACGATTCTTCCGACGGTACCTCAGATATTGATGAGAAAATCGACCAACTGGAGACAACTTTACAAGCATTAACCGCTGAGAGGGATAGACTTAAACAAGAAGCGTCGAGGCAATAAATGTGTCCAGGAATCGCCTTAACTAACACATGCAAGAACATTTTAAGTTTTAAACATGCAAAAGGTGTTTACCGTTTTTGTTTTATATCAAAATAATAACACTTTAGTGTTGTTATATTTTTCTGCACCTTCGGGATCATTGATGCCAGCACTATTAAGTGTTCAGAATTGAGAACCGCTCAAGCCGGTGCTAGGGGGCGTGAGGGATGTTGCACATATTCACTATCCCTCATGTACAGACTCAATCAAACCGAGTCTGCAATTCTCTTGTAATTTTGTTGTAATTTATGCTTCCGAGGGATCACTTTGTTTCGAGAATTTTAAGAAATGTAATTGTATGGAACTTACTATAGTTAAAATAATCTGGACATAATTATCGTAATATATGCCATGAAGGTAACTAACAGATGTTAAAGGAACTCCACTGAGGTACGAGAGCATAAAAAACATAAACTTTTATTTCCATAATCAGCTAGGGCAAATATCCAAACGACATTGTAGATATATATTCAAAAATAAATTGAAAATATGATTTTCTGCTATTTTAGCCTATTTTTGGAACGCTTTTCAAATCTAAGTCCTTTTCCACAAAAAAGAATAATGATTGTAGAAAAACTGAGTGAGCAAATGATCTGAAGTTTGGCACACAAGGTTAGACCTATATCAAAGAGATTGTTTACCGCTCTCAAAAATCATATCCAGTCTCGTCATGTTAAAAAACCTCAGTAGAGTCTCTTTAATTCGTTGAAGAACATAACATTTTTTGGGAAAATAGATTTGTCATCTTTGGTTTGAAAATTATTCAGAGGTTATTTTGTTCACCATCGAATGAGAGGCAGAATTTGTGTTGATGTGATACTTTGAATTGCATGAAACTTTTTATCTCATTAATAACTTATCACATAAGTCTTTCTGGTCATAATTGTGATGAGAGGACAATGCCAAATAGTTTTAATTCTTTATTTTATTGAATATACACTTTTGCGAACTTAAACAATATCAACACGTGTTTGGCTTGTGTTCTGTCCGTACAACTATAGAAGACAAGTTCGTCTATGTCATTTAAGTGGCATTATACCCATATAAGAGAAATTGGTGAGTATTTAGATAAAATAAAAATGACTTTACATTTTATTATATTTGTTTCCAAATTTTATAATACACGTCATCTGAGTAATTTATAACCCATAACTCACACAAATATCTACATATATTCTTCGGAGACTATCAGTAATGCTCATTTTATAAAAAAAAGAGTGGGGCAGTCCTTTTATATTTAAGGCTGTTTTCATCCTTAATATTTGTCGTTTTCATTTTTTCATTTATTATTCAAACACTATTAAAATTGTCAATCTTTTGAACTATAGAACTAAATTAAATTTGTCTTAGTTTGACAGTGAAATAATGAGCATAATATCACTCTAACTAACCAACATTTTCATGTTTTGCTTATAAATGCTTAAATTCTTTTTTTTTGTTTTAATAAACTAGGTTTGAACATTTATGAATATGACATATTGCTTGATGTATATACATGATATATGTGTTATTGATGTATTATATGTAAAATAAAATGTCTAGATTATCCTGATATTCGTTGATGATTTTGCAAAATAAATTTTAATATGTATATGTATAGCAATGAATTAAAATTCTATAAATACTCGTATTAAACGAATCTCGGAAAAAGTTATAAATAATCATGTGAAGAGCCTTAAAGCGTTTAAGGAACAATTGTATTGTAAATTTTTAATATCGATGACGATAGCTCAGATATGTTTTTACACATATGATAATAAAATCTCTCTTTCAGTACCAGTACTGAAGTATATAACTCAAAGTGGATGAATTTTGTATTTCTTTGCGTTCAGAAGGATAAAAATACTCAAACGTACAAACAAGTTCAAATAAAACCTCCAGTTCCACAAGAATATCATTTATTATTAGAAAATATCATGTAATTAATGTAACAAAACGACAAAAAATACCGTGAAACAAAATGAATTGCATTAGAACATATAAATGGTCCATGGAACGATTTTAAATAAAATATGGCATATAGTGATAAAGTGACATTATGGACAAACAATGGTATATAGAAAAACGAACAGGTGAAAGCCAAGACCAGTTTACTTTTTGTCATAATTCTTTTCAGATTGATAATTTTCTTCGTATGAACGATAATTAGCTGACATGGTCCAAGGAAATGTCTGTAAATATCCACCGAAATTTATCTATAGCGTTCATTTACATACGTAAGGCATATTTATATTTTATCCGTAACGACGTTGTCCAATATCAACTTTCGGTCAAGCACCTTTATTAAAGTCAATCGTTTGATACGTACAGTGAATTCAACTTAACTTGACAATAAAAATAAATGATGAGGATAATGTCACTTACGTTACAAGGATGATTTTTAGATTCTGCAACACTGCCATTGCTTTGCTGTGGAAGAAGGAACCTATATAAATAAAAAAAATAAACAGTATGTATTTACATTAAATGGTATGCTATACTTCAAACTAACAGTAATTATAGATAATAATTTATTGAAGGATCAGGTGTTTATCAAGTTGCACGAACGTAAAGACAAAATAGACAAAATACAGAATCCCTAAAGAACGCCCAAAACGTCAAAAACGGAACATGCTCGGTTAAATTAAGCCTGTTCGAGGACGATACTGGAAAGTGCAAGTAACTGCCCACGCCCCATCTACCCTAACACCGACTTAAGCCAAAGTAAACATTTAAACATGGTTATGGCGAAATTTGTAATTTATTGTCACCCTCGGATGTATTCATATGGCGGTGATCATGGACTTTTCAATGTGACACTTTCATGTAGTTCCATGAAAAGCAGCGTATGATTTACAACTAAAAGAATGCGTATGGCAAATATCTTAGATAAGACATCAAACGACAATTCAAAAAGTAGGCAACATATCCCAAAGTTGATTCAACAGTATCAAAGTAGGAATAGTGAAACAATTCAAGTTGAAAAGGTCAAATACAAGTCTCATTAACAGCTAGCCATCATAAATTGACCTAACCGTCTAGCAAATATTGATTTTGCAAAAGTACAATTACTTGATTGAGATCATCTGTGGAAAAATGATAAGGCACTGAATATGAATTCAGGGTCTTGTTTCTCCAGTAACAAATCTTTTATCTTTTTTTACTAAAATAAAAACCCCCTCGAAACGTTTTGTTGTGATTGTAATGATGTAACAGCCACTAATCTAAAAAAAGTCAAAAAGAAAAAAAAATGCCGATTATTTTTAACTTTTATCTATGTGCGTTATCATAATATCTGCGAGTTATAAGAGTCAGTATACTAGAATGATTGTCAACGATTTCCTATGAATCCCATGATGCTCTCGGTAAATATTGCAAAAAATATTAGCTGATCATAACCATATCGCTTTATTGTTGTCATGTTGTATGATGTTGTGTTTAATTCTTTTTTTAACTTGTATAGTATTTATATACTTATTTTATTTTTTCGCTCTTGATAAAAAATGACATATTTTCAAAAATCTATGGCAGGAATTGGCAATATTTGTCCTGTTTTCATATTACAATCGGAACATCTTTGTAATGTAACACCTCCTAGCATTAAACTACTTTTTGTTGACATGTTAAGTTTCTTAGCGTAGGATAGACTGAATTACCGTAATACCATCCATTTTATGTATTCTTACTATTGTGTTCGAGGTTCTTATCTAAGTTTGACGCAAATATTCGATTGACATATTTAAGTACAGAATGAAGCTTAATTTTAATTATCATTTGGTTAACCTTGATCTGCTTGAATCGAGGGTAATGAGCCTTTGTCTGTAGTAAAGAGCCATACCGGCATGCACATCCGTGCACTCTGACCAGATTCTGTTACTCTGTTACTTTATTACTTTTGTATTTCGATATTTATAAGCCTACATGTTCAAAATTAAAATAAAGGAATATCAAGGACACACATACTATCCAGGGTTAATATCGTTGATATTGTATCATGTGATTGAAATCATATGACAGATAACGTATGAGATATCAGATAATTAATCATGAAACTTTATTTTATTTAATCATTTTAAGTCGGAGATGGTTTAATGTTTTAAAGAATGAATTTGGAGCGATATTACAGTGCTGCTAAAAGAATTAACCCAATAAAATTTCTAAAGGTTTGACAACAGCATCTTTAAACAAAATGGCGGGTTGTGGAAGTAAAATAGGAGAGGATGATGAAGTTCCTGGTCGTGTGAAGGAAACCTTTTGTCAACCATGTTTATGTAAGAAAAAGGAAACTGTAGCTGACAAGTTTTGTTCAATTTGTAATGAATTTCAATGTAATGAATGTTCAAATATACACAACGTTTTCGCCATCTTGAATAATCATAAATTGGTGAGTGTGAAAGAAGCTAATAGTACTAATACCTTGTTTGAAATGAAGACCTTAGATCTGTGTGATTTACATCAAATAGTTTTTGAATTCTTCTGTGAGGATGAAAAAAAGCTCTGCTGCAGTACCTGTGCTATTATTAATCATCGAACATGCCATAGCGTTGTAGAAATTGAAAAGATCGCGGGGAAAATAACGTCATCAGTTTCTGGCTTAGGGGAGAAATTAAAGGAAGCTAGAGAAGATGCTGATGGTATTGCAAGATATATTTGCTCTTCAAAAGACCATCTTGCTCAAGATATAAAAGAAATACAAGATGAGGTTAGACAAATGCGAGACGAAGTAATGAGAATGTTTGACGATTTAGAAGATTTCGTCGTCAAGAGAGCTGAAACTCTTCAGAGAGAAACATTAGAAAATTTGTCGAAGAAACAAGCACTTAACGAGAAACATTTGGTTGATGTAACATCTTGCTTAGAGACGATTGAAAGTATTTTCAGAAGTGGAACTCAAGTGCAGAAATATATAGCAGAACATAAAATGGAGAGTAAAATCAATGCTCTATGCAGAAACATCAAGGAGGAATGTCAGAGTTTAGAGAAGGTGAACATTTCTTTTCATTTTGACGAAAAATTAAAACTGCCACCATTACCAGTAACCGAATATGTTCCTGGACAATTACTATTAAGGTCTTATCACCAGGAAGATGATAATTATGTTAACATGGCGATGAAGTTAACACCAGTTTCTACTATTGGTTTGAAAAAGACGAGATATGATATCAATGAACCGTTATATTCTGGTGTAGATTTTCTACCTGATGGTAGGCTGGTGGCTGTGGATAACAAAAACAAGAAATGTTTAGTGTACAATGAGAAGCTTGAGAAAGTAGGATCATATCAGCTATATTACCACCCATTATCTGTTGTTGTAGTATCTGAGGAGGAAGTAGCGATAACAAATGGTGGTGGATACAATATAGAATTTCTACATGTTAGTAAATGCAATGAAATAACTTCAAGAAGGACATGTAAAGTGAAAACGAAATATGACACTATATGTTTAAAAGATGATAGACAGTTTGTAGTAGGAACTTATGGTGAACCAAAACCTGTTCGTATTGTATCATTGACTGGAGAGGAGCATGATCTTAGTTTCAACTTTCCAAACAAGACATATCCTATAGGCAAAAGCTCAAGTACTTACATAAAGAGCAGTGACAAAGTGGTGATAACTGATAGAGACGAGAATACTGTCTACCTATTTGATTTCAAAACAAAGAGAGTCGTAGTGACGGATGACCAGATACAGGATCCATGTTGTGCAGCAGTTGGTCCCTCTGATTCTATCCTTGTATGTTGTTTTAAAACAAACACCATGGTACAGATGTCCCAAACAGGAAAGATCTTATCATCGTACAAGTTAGATATGACATATCCGTATAGAGTATGTGTCTCAAGTGATAAAAAATTTATTGTTGTTACAAATGCTTGTCCTGGAAATAGGAAATTGCAGAAATTCAAAATATCATGATAATAACGTGATCTTATGAATCAAATAAAAGATATATATGCACAAAGTTTTTAAAATCTAAAACCAAATTTGTGCAGTGACATTTGATGGATTGATCATTGATTTTCATTTTGGGCGCATTTACGTTAGATTAATTGACAGATTAAAACGGCATATATGTAAATAAACTCATGTTCTGTATCATACATCTTATTTATCGATAATTATCACATAGTGACTGTATAATTATTATACATTTGTTTGCTAATATCAATGTTTCAATATCTTAATTTGTTTGTTCATTTGTTTTCTTTTCATATGTAAGTGTTGATAAACTACACTGTCTAGTGACACTGCTAATGTCAAGTGTTTAGCCTTTGCTAATTTATTGTTCATCTTTACACGAAAAATATATTGGAAAATGTACATATGTTTCAATGTCTTAACAGATATCTAATTTCATGCTCCCTTTATTGTCACTCAAGATGAATAAAAATAAAAATATCTCTTCGGAGTTATAGCATTTGAGTCATATAATGTTTTGGTTATTGATTTATTTAAATATCATATATCTTCCGCTCGACTAAAGAAATGAAGAATAAAGACACGTTAAAATGATCAAACTAGATATATTTTTACATCACTTTTAGATTTAAAAACTTGTTAAATGCTTATATGTTCATATGATCAAATCTGTTTTCCTGTTCAGAATACTTTAAAACGAAATATCAAGCAATTCTCATTAGTGCATCTTATTACTTAATGAATTGATAAAGATGAAATTGTCATTTCACTATATCCATTCCATGAATTCACGGTTTCAAGAACACAAGGTCATGATTTCAACTTCAAAAATAAACTTTGTGATCTCAAGTGCCCCACTGTGCATTATTTCACACACAAACGGGCATAAGTAGAAACACAGACGTTCTGTAAGCTAGCTGGATAGCTTAATCATACGAAAGAATCCAAAGACACTGACGCGACTCGAACCTACAGGGGAGAGAAGTAACAATGCGACAGAAAAATGGTAACTATACGACAGAAAGATGTGACAGTATGACGGTGACAGTGCGATTGTACGATGGTGACAGTACAATGGACAATCCCCATTGTAATGTTGTGCTTTGCTATTGTACTGTCGTACTGTCACCATTGTACTGCCAATTTCGTACTGTGCACTTCGCCATCGTACTGTAACCATTGTTTTTTTTGTGCTTCGCGCGTTTCGTTCACAGAGAAACGCGCTGGTCCTAACATGACACCGTAAAAATGTACATTCCTCTTATTTTAACATTCATCTTATTCTTTTAAAATTACATTAATGAGGAGACTTTCGCATTTTAGTATATTAAACGGCTCAATCTTCAGATACGTACTTTTATTGCTTAGATTGTAAAAATAGAAACTACAATGTACTAGTATAATTTTTGAACCTAAAGTTACTTGGAAATGTCACTTATTAAAAGAAAAGCTTCGGGTCAATAAAAAGGGGCCCAGTTCGGACCGTAAAGGATTTTTCTTTTGAGGCAAATGCAAAATAAACCTTACTGGAACTACATGTTTTTAATGGTACCTTGGAATCTACATCTGTGTAGGCTTTATAGTGTATTGAACAGTCGACATTATAGCAAGCTTACTAGCATGTTCCGCTATTTTACCACTCCAGCCGTTCTGTGTTTCAGACATTTTGGTCACCATATGAAATTCTGATTTAAATTACATTTGTGAAAGTATATTAATATTATAATTAACATAATAATAACCATTAATATTAATTCGTGAAAGTATATTAATAGTGTCATTATCATAATTATAATCATTAATATTAATGAACAATTAAGAACATGTCTTAAAATGGCAATGCAAATGTCAGACATAAATAAAATGGCAGACATATCATAGTATACATAAATTGAAGACATTTCATGGTACTAATAAATAGCAGACATTTAATACAAAAGCAATATTCATGTCATATGGTATAAGCATAAAGGCACCGAAGCATAGCCCAGGCAAAAACATAAAAATAAATATGTTCCGCCGCAGTCTAAAATATTAGATCTAGACGCAATATGTATACATGTACTTCTTGCATACAACACATAAGCTCTTATCCCTTTCAAAAGTCAATTTTGTTTAGTTCCGCCCATTGCTTTCTCGTTAAAAGCACAAGCATAAAATTATTTTCTTTTACATGGGAACCACATGCCGCTTTTATTCGTTCTCAATTGGTCGTTGGACCAGGTCCCGATTCCAGGTTTAGTTATTTAATGTGCTTTCTTAAAATCCCTTTTATATTTATTCCTGGCAATAATCTAAGGTAAGTGTTGACCAGGGTGAGAGAAAGACCAAAACAGAGCTCTCGGATTTCTGCAAAAACAAAAATAAAAAGCAAAATGAAGAAACCGCAGTAGATTCCAATATCTTAAAAAATCAACAATGCTGTGTATCCTCATGTTAGTCTCAAAAAGTAACGGAGGTGGTCCTCTGAGTCTGCAAACGCGAATCCAAAGAGGTGTTGAAGAATTTTCACAAGTGATAATGCGTATTTTACAAGGGGTAAAGAGATTAAAGTAGTTTTTCTAGAGCAGATCAGATTCGTGCTTTTCGCTTAAAATGTGTCAAATATCAAAAGCTTAGATCTAGACATGATTAAAACCGGATAAATATTGATATTGCTTTAGCATATTTCCTGTATCATGTCCATAAGACAAAGGATAAAATAGGGCTATACCCCAACTCCTATGATATTTAGTAACACTTTGGTAAAACAGAGTTAACCAGAGTAAAACAGATATATAGGCAATAAACTGTTTTATTTGCTGGTCATTGTTCATGTATTATGTACCTCTATCGGCACCATTAGGTGTCATAATACCATGTACATGTGCGTTTTATTATGTTCATACGTTTTACAATACTATGTTCCAGTTATATAGGTGTCATAGTATCATATACAGTGTTTCAGTTTCATGTTCGTGTCTTGATACTGAGTATGTGCCATTATACGTACGTGGTACAGTACCATGTACGTGTTACATACCATGTTTATGTTACAATATCATGTACGAGTCATAGTATCATGCACTGTGTCATGTACGTGTTTCGATTTTGCGTATGTGTTATAATACCATAAATGTGTTACAGTACCATGTACGTGTTACGTGGCACATTTGTGAATATTAACTATCTTTCATTTTCAACATCTTGTCTTCGATTAATAAAACAATATTTGCAAAATTCAACTATTGTTAACTATAATATAGGTTATTTGCCGCTTTGTTATTTTTGGAAAACGATTTTCTATTATTTTCCCGACGATTCAATTATTCAATTAAAAAAGGATTAAATACATTTTAACATGGCTAAGAAAAGATAGAAGGAGTGAAGCAAAGAATTCTCTAGTGCTTGCAGCGCTTTGCTTTAAATTTTCTTTATTTGAACTGTACCCGAGCACGTAAGTCCATAACAATTCAATTTGGTACTTTCCCGAACATAATTTGAAATAGTTTAAGGTATTGTCAAGCTGATTTCTAGCATTACTCACATCGCTCAATTGCTGTGATATTGTATTTTTATCTATTCTTATCTATTTTTGTAAATATTTATGTTTTCTAGGATCTAATCATAGAACGATTAAATAAACGAACCTGTGCCAAGAGGTAGTTATACATGTTTTGGAACTCTGATACATATTTGTTTCTTTGTTACAGTGTTAGTTGTCATATAATAGATGTATATGCGATGTGGTTCTGTAGAAAGAGTTTATGATGGTCACTGTGTAGGGAAAATGTGAAGGCTAAGAAATACTCGAACCCAGAATACTCGGAATATCGTTCGGCGATTCTACCAACTGAGCTCTCTGACCGACCTTACACATTTTCTCCCCTGATTAATTAACAGATCTTTACCGTGAAATATTGACAATATTGATTAAAACTCTACTCTTTACCCTTATTCTTACTTGGGTAAGCCATTACTTCTTTAATCGAAAGTGATTAGCCTTTGGAACCTGTAAAGAGCTGGGACAGTCGGCACATCCGTGCAGCCGATTTAATCTCTGTACAGTTGGTATTTTTTTTAAATATATTTTTAAAACCCGCAATTGTCATAAGAACTGTTTCAAGTTTAAAGCTGGATAAATTTATTCGATACATTAAGCTGAAAATGAATTAATATCATTGGTATTGTATATTTATCATTCAGGTAAGTTAACATATCTTCCGTAAACAAAAAATACTGTAAAGGTTATTTTCATGCATTTAACAAATTGAGACACAGTAGTCATAGTTTCGTTTTTACTCGTATTCACTGAAAACAAATATATCTCTTAAATGTAATTGAAAAAAACAATCTTAGATCTTTAACTTCCGCGTTCCGAATAGGTCTGTTGATTAAAGTAACGAAATGTTAACATTAGACAGATAACGTTTGGATCAGAACAAGATATAATGAAGCTTTTATACAGTGCCGCTGAATATTGACCTCGAGATTTAAGATTTTAATTAATTTCTCAAATTGGGACACTATACAAAATGACAGAAAGTGGAAGTAAAATAGAAGAAGACGATCAAGTTCCTGGTCGTGTGAATGAAACGTTGTGTAAACCATGTTTAAGTAAATGAAAAGAAGCTTTGCTGCAGTACTTGTGCTATTGTTAACCATTGAAACGTTGCAGAAATTTAGAAGATTGCTGGGAAAATAACCTTTCCAATAGCTACCTTAGAGGAGAAATTAAAGGAAGCTAAAGAAGCTACTGAAAGTGTTGCGAGTCATATTCGCTCTTAAAAGATCAACTTGCCATAAATATAAACGGTTTTACGGATACGAATGCGAGAAAAAATTGGAATAGTTTTACCATTTAGAAGATTCAGTCTTCAAGAGAGCTGAAACTTTTCAGAAAGGAACATAAGACAATCTGACAAAGAAACAAACACAAAACCAAAAACATTTGGTTGATGTAAAATCGTGCTTAGGGACGATTGAAAGTATTTTCCAAAAATGGAACTCCAGTGCAGAAATATATAGCAGTACATTTAAAGTGACAGAAACGCTCTCTGCAGAAACAGCAAGGAAAAAGTCAGAAGGAATAGACGGTGAACATTTCTTTTTATTTTTCATTCAAACTGCCACCATAACCAGTTACTGAATATATGTAGGGCAATTACTATTAAAGTCTTATCGCAAGAAGAATGACAATTCTGTAACATGGCAATGAAGTATCTGCTTTTGTTTTGAAGTATGATATATCCCTGTAACGTATATGTCTCTCGTGATAAATCATTTCCTATGATACTAACGCCTGTCCGAAAGATAAGAAACGCAGAAATTCAAAATATCAATATACCATCACAATTATCTGTATTTCATAGAAGATATATACATGTACACACAAAGTTTTACTAGACTGAAACAAAATTTTGCCGGTAATTTATGATTGATGAATCATGAAATTATACTTATTTTTTTTCTCATATTACTGCTAATATAACAACATAGCTATTCAATTGAAAATGTGCTGAGAAAAGTGCTTATAAAAAGACAGTTAATGTATGATTTCACAAACAGAATAAACACCACTAACATCTGAGGATTATCTATATTTATTATATTGCAATCATCGTACTTTTGCCTATCAAAGCAATGATCAACAAGATAACTACTTCAATTATCAAGTCGACAATAATCATTATGAGAAGCAACAATATTATGATTATCATCATTATCATCATAATAATTTAAATATCAACTTCACAAAATTATAATTATCCTTATATTGAGTATCATAACAAAAATTATCATTGTCATTACTATTTGATATCATAACAATAATTATCATCATCATCATAATCATCATTAAAATCATCGTCGTCATCATCATCCTTATCAAAATCGCCATTATCATCACAAATACTAAGAATATCATCATCGAATTCATCATTATTAAGATTTACATAATCATGCCCATCATTACGATCATAATAATCATAATTAGCATAATAATTTTCGTCGAAGTCATCCTCATCATCTTGACCACAGATTCGCAATCATTATCATTAGGACGATTATAATATAATCAATTTATATATATATATCATCAATAAGGTCACTTTCAGTATAATCATCGTACTTCTCTTTATTATCATCAACATTATATCACAATGACCATGATTATCAACATCAGCAGCATCATAAAATACTGTTATTGATTTAATCATGGTCACATTCAACTTTCAACGGTAAGAGACAAATGACTATTTCAAATGACGCCTGGGATAAATTGTCACGGAGAATAATCCCCTTTTGCAAGAACTAGCGGCCTCTTGATTACAAGGCGAGCGAAAACGTCAAATTTTATGTAACATATTTGCGTGATGCGCATGAAATTTTCAACTGAATATATATATATAATATTTGATTTTAATACACAACGCAGCTTGATACATATTTCAAGCTCAAGCCGACAATAGGTAGTAGGTATGTTGTGTTTTTTAAAAAAGTAAGAATTAAACTCATAAGTTATCTGCTTCCAGAATAAAAGAGGATTTTCCGAGTGTCCCTCTTTTTGGCCCGTTTAAGAGTTATTTCTTTGAAAAAACACACTAAAAAATACTGCTTTTTGGGCAAAATAAGACAAAAACAGAAAATTTTTAGCAATATTTTTTATTTTTCAACAATTTTTGTTCATACGTCTGAACAAAAAACAAGAATAGTGTAAAAAATAACAAATATATTAGTAGTTTCAAACTTGTTCATACGTATGAACAAATTTTTTTCTCAACTTGTCAAGATTTTGTTCATACGTATGAACACTGAATAAGTTCAGCAATATTGAGTATTTTTTAACAAAATTTTGTTCATACGTCTGAACAAATTACCTCACATACTGAAAAATAGCACATAAATTAGACAGACGCTTCAATGTTGTTCATACGTATGAACAATTTTGTTTTCAACTTGTAAGGTTTTTGTTCATACGTATGAACACTGCATCACAATCTTTTGTGGTCATTTTGAAACAAATTTGTTCATACGTCTGAACAAAAACTGACACAGAGCAAAAATACCCACTTTTTAAATGGCAGGTTGTCGTTCATACGTATGAACACTGGCATAATTTTGTGGTTATTTTGAAACAAATTTTGTTCATACGTATGAACCAAACAAATTCACAGAGTGAAAAAATGCATATAAATGAGCGGCTTCAATTTTGTTCATACGTATGAACAAAACAAATTCACAGTGAAAATAGCACATAAATTAGACACTTCTATTTTGTTCATACGTATGAACAAAACAAATTCACAGAGTGAAAAAATGCATATAAATGAGTCGCTTCGATTTTGTTCATACGTATGAACAAAACAAACTCACAGAGTGAAAATAACACAAAATTAGACACTTCTATTTTGTTCATACGTATGAACAAAACAAATTCACAGAGTGAAAAAATGCATTTAAATGAGTCGCTTCGATTTTGTTCATACGTATGAACAAAGCAAATTCACAGTGAAAATAGCACATAAATTAGACACTTCTATTTTGTTCATACGTATGAACAAAACAAATTCACAGAGTGAAAAATGCATTTAAATGAGCGGCTTCGATTTTGTTCATACGTATGAACAAAACAAACTCACAGAGTGAATATTAAACAAAAATTAGACACTTCTATTTTGTTCATACCTATGAACAAAACAAATTCACAGAGTGAAAAAATGCATATAAATGAGTCGCTTCGATTTTGTTCATACGTATGAACAAAACAAACTCAGAGTGAAAATAATACAAAAATTAGACACTTCTATTTTGTTCATACGTATGAACAAAACAAATTCACAGAGTGAAAAAATGCATATAAATGAGCGGCTTCAATTTTGTTCATACGTATGAACAAAACAAATTCACAGTGAAAATAGCACATAAATTAGACACTTCTATTTTGTTCATACGTATGAACAAAACAAATTCACAGAGTGAAAAAATGCATATAAATGAGTCGCTTCGATTTTGTTCATACGTATGAACAAAACAAACTCACAGAGTGAAAATAACACAAAATTAGACACTTCTATTTTGTTCATACGTATGAACAAAACAAATTCACAGAGTGAAAAAATGCATTTAAATGAGTCGCTTCGATTTTGTTCATACGTATGAACAAAACAAATTCACAGTGAAAATAGCACATAAATTAGACACTTCTATTTTGTTCATACGTATGAACAAAACAAATTCACAGAGTGAAAAAATGCATTTATTAATAAATGAGCGGCTTCGATTTTGTTCATACGTATGAACAAAACAAACTCACAGAGTGAATATTAAACAAAAATTAGACACTTCTATTTTGTTCATACCTATGAACAAAACAAATTCACAGAGTGAAAAAATGCATATAAATGAGTCGCTTCGATTTTGTTCATACGTATGAACAAAACAAACTCAGAGTGAAAATAATACAAAAATTAGACACTTCTATTTTGTTCATACGTATGAACAAAACAAATTCACAGAGTGAAAAAATGCACACAAATAAGCTGCTTCGATTTTGTTCATACGTATGAACAAAACAAATTCACAGGGTGAAAAATAGCATATGAATAAGCCGCTTCGATTTTATTCATATGTATGAACAAAAATTTAAAAAAAACACCTATCAACTGGTCAGGATTTGTTCATAATTATGTATATTATGTAATCTCAATTACTTTGTGTCTATTTTTTAAAGTGAATTTGTTCATACGTCTGAACAAAACAAACTCACAGATGATTGAACAAATGTCCACGAAATTGGAGACAAAAATAAGAGGTTTAATCAACAGTAATTACACAAAATAAATACAATTTAAGATATTCTGTTCATACGTATGAACAAATGTCCCTAATATGCATCATTAGATTAGAGTAAAACAGTGTTTAATATGAATTCAAATTTGTTCAGATGTTATGATGAAGACCATTTCTTTCACAATATTTTCAGGTGAGTATTGAAGTCTTCAACACTGCTATATCTATTCTTAGAATAAAGAGACATAAATAAATGAAAAGAAGTGTACGTAAAAATACTTAAGTTTATATTACAGTATGTATTCTACATCCTTCCAATTAGCAATTATTATTGACAATTATTTATTGAAAAATCAATTATTTATCAAGTTGTACGAACGTATCAACAAGCATCATTAACAATTAACACAATCATAATTTGTCTCAGCCCTGTTTTGCCTGATGCTAAAACATAAATTATTATTGATCGTATCTGTAGTCGAGTTGTAAAAGCCTCAAAATAGTACTAGGGTTCGATGTCCCGCTTCTTCACTAACAATACTCATACAATTTGTATGTACAAGAAATAACACGTGACCATTAATGAAAATTTCACCATTTGGTGCCGATAAATAACTAAACTTTGGGCGATTTTTATGGAAATAGAATTTGTATTTCAGTAATTGTAAGCGCACGTACTCCTCGCATTGCCAGCTTCTTTTGACATACATCATTTTGCTAAATGTCTCGTATGTGTTGGAGAACATTCAAATACAAGATTCAAAGCGGGAAGGGTTAGAAACTCGTTGATGTTGGACATTTTCAATAAAATGCTTATTTACACGTTTTGATTATATTGTTGTATCATTTAAGAATATGTACATATATGCGACACAAACAAGAACAATATCATGATTTTAAGCGAACAAACATATAATACAAATAGATGTTTTGATAGAATAAGGCGAACGTTTACAATCTTTCTAGAACATGCCTCTTTTTAAATCAGGCACACACCATTATCCATGATTCCGAAAAGTGAGAAACGTTCGCGATATTCTAGTAAAATTGTGTTCGCTCGTCTTTGTTCAATTTTAATTTCATTATCAGAACATAACCGTAATTTGGCATCGCCCTAGAACGTGTAAAATATGATAAAGGGTTTTCTGTCTACGGAAAATATAACTTAACGCAGAATTACGGGTATAAACATATATTTATATGCAAGAATGACGAGAAAGATTGATTGAATCTCTCGCCCAAAGGTACCGGGCTTTGAATACGTCTTCGTGCTTCTGCACAAACTAAGGTTCACTAACCTTCTATTAAATTTAAACTCGCATCGATTGTTATCAGGGTGATTTCTTTAATAGTAATAATAATAAAGTTTGTTGGCTCTTAATAAATTAATAATTTTATCAACGAATCAACGCAAGGAATATTTAAAATTTTACCCTGTTTCATATTTAAATACAAACCAAAGCTATAATAAAATTATGTTGATGAATTAGAAGTAAGGTAACATCTACCGTGCATGGACCGAAGATGAATAGCATTTACCAGCAGAATAGAGCCAGGTAATCATGCACACTCGTGGGTGTTTCCAGATTCAACTGTTAATAGATTTTGTATTTCAATAATGAAATCTGTTAATGCACAAACTTAAAAGCAAGAAAAATCATTGACACAAATTTAGCAGGTCAAGTGGTAAGCGTTCAGCGCTCTTATCCATATTAACCATGCAAAGTGAAAATTGCGTGTCTTTATTGATTACTTATTTGATACTTGAAACAATTTGCCTTTAAGTGGAAAAAGAAAATACATGTAGGTAAAAGCATGCTTTACTATGTATGAAAAAAACAACAGACACTTAAATTGTAGATCCTGCCCTTCACCGCCCCTAAATATTTAAAGTTAAAATCAATATTTCTACATGCACTAGTTTAAATATTTTTGATATTAGTATGGCATGGTTCAAACAAGTTTGAACAGAATTTCATTACGTCGTTAAACTATATTTCTTTTTATATATGCTTCATTTTCCTGAAGTTATTATGTTTTCAAATATAAATATAACTGACATACATTAATTGAAAGCATTTATGATATCGCATGCCAAATGTCAGTCAATATATGTATTCTTCTTATAAATTAATATACATTACTATCCGATCGTACCTTTTTTGCACATTATATTACATTTTCCGCACCTTGTCAAATGTATGTTGGCTTAATCATGACGAATTTGATGATTCTCACATCAGAATGGAAATTCGCATCAAACTTCACATAAAACGGTATCGAATGGAAACATAGGAAACATAATCTATCACAAGTGCAGCTGACCTATATTAATGCAGTTATCAAACCGAAACATCGGATTGTGTCTGTTGCGAGAATATTTACCAGTAAGTGTATCAATATGCATTTCATTTGAATTATTCTTAGTGCTGAGCAGCAACAATATTCACGCGTTTATCAAGTTTACTTGATGATATTCTTAAGCATGTTATGAGAAAAAATACATGTTTATTCGTGAGAGAATAGTTTTTTAGTTTTGTCAGAAGCATACGTTTATATTTCTTGAATCATGGTATTTTGGGAGTTAAAAGGGCAAAAAATGTTCAATATACAGGGCATGAGACCATGTCCAAATAATATGCAAAAATAATTTGACGTAGGGTTTGCAAAAAATAGCATCGATCTAAAAAATAAAAGTGCGGATCAAGAAGGTATGGGACTCGCATACTCCATATGTCTTTGATTAAACACCATTATCGGAAAGATGTTTAGGGTTATTTTATACATTCTGGAATAAAGTGAAGAAAAAATATTTATGTTTTCAATATCAGTGTTTATTTATTTGCCCTCAACATAATTAGGATTACACCTTTCTGATACTAAAGTACCATTCCTTCTTTGTTTAAAATCTGACCCCATACCTCGATTTAACTGGCAACACATAATCAAAGGGAATAATTAAATCAATAAGACAGCAATTCAATAAGATTGTTGCACGTGACCGTTTGCATTGTTTTATTGTTATCATATGATTGTGACAGAAACAAAAAGTAATACGCATAAAGTTATACATATACATGGACACTACAATTGAATTTAAAACGTTTTATCTTGTTCATATCATACACTCATGATCATTATATTATTCATTAAATCATCAACAGTCATGTAAACACACGAACAATAATTGGACACATTTATCCTTTGTGATAAATGCAGACATAGGCTTTGCCATTATAGAGAATTTATTGTTTTGTCAAAGACTGTCGTTTATAGAAAATACGTATTTGTTAGATAGCATGATTGTTTTGTAAGTATGTTTTTGAGTAAAACCACACAAATTTACCTTGATCTATACTCACATAAGGGGACAGTCAAAACAAGCTGAAAAATAAAAAAAAACTTCACATGCATATAAACATAACCGGAGGACAAAACAGAAGATTAAAGAAGAAGAAAATAATTTTGTATCAAATTCAAACTGCTGCAAGTACGAAAATATAACTGCCCATTATTTTGATAAAGTTTGGATAGCAATGTGTATCTTATCTTTAAATATTTGTATAGCAAAAACTGGTATATCTCAATACAATAGACACTTTAATCTACAGATAGATACACTAAAGGATGACATCAAATATGTTTTGATATCATTGTTAATACACCATGTGATTGAAATCATATGTCAGATAACGTATGGGATGTAAAATGATATCAACATTTAATACTATTAAATCATCTTTAAACCGTATGTGTTTCAATATGCTTAAATATGAATTTGGAGCAAGAATACAGTGCCATTAGACAAATTAGGTATATACAATTGCTAAAGGTTTGACATCAGCACCTTCATACAAAATGGCAGCTAGTGGAAGTACAATAGGAGAGGTTGATGAAATTCCTGGTCCTGTGAAGGAAACTTTTTGTCAACCATGTTTAAATAAGGACCAACAAACTGTAGCCGACACGTTTTGTTCAAATTGTAATGAATTCCAATGTTATGATTGTTCAAATGAACATAACGTTTACGCCATCTTAAAAAATCATACATTTATGAGCGTGAAAGAAGCTAATGCTACAAATACTTTGTTGGAAATAAAGACATTATGTCTGTGTAATCAACATCAAAAACTTTTTGAATTCTTCTGTGAAGATGAAAAGAAGCTTTGCTGCAGAACTTGTGCTATTGCTTATCATAAAAAATGTCACAGCGTTGTAGAAATTGAGAAGATTGTCGGGAACATGACGTCATCAGATTCTGGCTTAGGGCAGAAATTGGCGGAAGCTAGAGAAGATGCTGAGGGTATTGCAAGACATATTTGCTCTTCAAAAGACCAAGTTGCTCAAGATATTAAAGAAATGCAAGTAAAGATTAGGCAAATGCGAGAGGAAGTAATGAGAATGTTTGACGATTTAGAAGATTTTGTGGTGCGGAGGGCTGAAACTTTTCAGAGGGAAACATTAGAAAATATGACAATGAAGCAAACACAAATCGAGAAACATTTGGCTGATGTAACATCGTACTTAGAGACGATTAAAAGTTTTTTCAAAAAAGGAACTCCATTGCAGAAATATATAGCAGAACAGAAAATGGAGAGTAAAGTCAATGCTTTCTGCAGAAACATCAAGGATAAATGTCAGAACTTAGAGAAGGTGAACATTTCTTTTCATTTTGACGAAACATTAAAACTGCCACCACTACCAGTTACTGAAAATGTTCCAGGAAAATTACTTTTAAAATCTTATCGTCAGGAAGATGTTTATTCTATTAACATGACGATGAAGTTAACACCAGTTTCTGCTATTATTTTGAAGAAAACAGGAGATGACATAGATGAACCGTTATATTCAGGTATAGATTTCCTACCTGATGGTAGACTGGTAGCTGTAGATAACACAAACAAGAAATGTTTAGTGTACAATGAGAAGCTTGAGAAAGTAGGAACATATCAGCTATCTTACAACCCATTATCTGTTGCTGTAGTATCTGAGGAGGAATTGGCGATCTCAAGTGGTAGTAGATACAAGATAAAATTTCTACATGTTAGTGAATGTAATGAAATTAGTTCAAGTAGGACATGTAAAGTTAAAACGAAGTATTACTCTATATGTTTGAAAGATGACGGACAGTTTGTTGTAGGAACATATGATGATCCAAGACCTGTTCGAATTGTTTCATTGGATGGTAAGGAGCAGGATTTTAGTGTTAACTTTCGAAACAAGACATATCCTATAGGCACTAGCGCTAGTATTTACATAAAAAGCAGTGACAAAGTGGTGATCACTGATACAGACGATGATGCTGTCTACATATATGATATGAAAACAAACACGAGAGTCGTAGTGAAGGATGATCAGATACAACAACCACGTGGTGTAGCAGTCGGTCCTTCTGATACTATCCTGGTGTGTAGTTGTGAAACAAACTCCATTGTACAGATATCTCCATCTGGTCAGATTTTATCATCGTACAAGATGAATATGAAATATCCATATAAAGTATGTGTTTCGCGTGATAAATCATTTCTTATTGTTACAAATAACTGTGCTGGAAATAAGGAAATGCAAAAATTTAAAATATCAATTTAATATAACAATCTCCTATATAAGATTGAAGATTCACACACGCATACGCACGTACGCACGTACAAAAAATCCACGTACACATTTACTAAAGACTGATACAAGGAATTAACAAATGATGAATATGATGGATGAAGAATGGCATAATACTTATGTCATAGCACCGAAGAAGCAATTCATAACAAAAAGACATTCAATTAAAACGATATGCTGAGAAAATTGTGCAAATCAAGATGCAGCCAAAGTATGCTATGACGGTTATAATAAACCTTGCTAACGTCAGGAGTAAATAATTCAATATTAATGATTCCAATGATTTCTATTGATATATTAATTTAATCTTAAATTCGTCGAATTTGAATTTCTTAAAGTTATCGACAGATTGTACATTTCAAAGCAAGTCTGCAATTTTCATGTAATTTTATTATGATTAATGTTTCCGAAGGATCACCCTTTTCCCAAATTTTTATCTAGAACGGCTTATATGTAAAGTTGTTATGTTCTGTACCATAGTTATCTTATTTTTTAATCATCACATAATGTTGACTTTATTTAATTATACATGAGTGTGTAAATATTAATTTGCCGAATAATTTTTTGTTCAGATATTAGTGATATAATGTCACTACGTTTTTGTAATATCTTAAACACTCACATTCTGCCTTAGCTGAAATTGATTAGCCTTTGTCACCAGTTTACAGCCAAGCCAGCATGTTTGACCAGCTTGTTTTCTGTTCTAACAGTGGCATACTAGTATTGAAACTTATACACTTCAAATTGCCTGTAACAAACTCAAGAAAGGCGAATCTATTTCACAAATTAAGCAGGTCAATGACAAGAAAATTGAAAAGACAAAGTTTACATCAGTTTCTTGGCTTCAGATAACTTTTCTATTTAAAGATGTATCATAATATATTAGGTATGTATAGAATTATTGATAGCCATTACATAAAAGTTATGTTAGAAAATGTATATATTTTACTGTGTCTTATTATATTCCTTATATCATATTCTTCAGGAGTTATAGTATTTCAGTTTTATATTCTAATTGCATTGCTTTAATTGTCTAAATATCATATATCATGCATATTCCTCCTGTAAATATTCAAGAGAAAAGAAGATGAAAATAGCCTTACATCCAAAAAATATCCCCTGGGTAAATTGTTTTATAAATGCAGATTTTATAAATCTTTAAAAGCTTATTATGCATCAGAAATCCGTATATATTAAAAATTTCGAGATAGCATGCGTGTTGTAAGATCAAGCCCGTATATTTCCATATTTCGTTTTCTTATTTATAACTATTTTCTACATTATTGACGTTATAACTATTCTTTACACTGCTATTTTCGTTTTTAATATATTTGTAATTATTTTGGTTAAGTTTGGTAAAGTCTATATTATAAATAAGATACCTTAACAATTGATATTTGAAATTCATTCGGATTAAAATCAATAAATGTCATTTCAATGCAGTAAAATACAAAGCAAAACAAGACTAATCAGTGTTTCTAAGTTGTTTCATATCCGTCTAGACAATTCGGCAATCACTTGGACATTTTCATTTAAATATACCACAACAATAAAGATAGAAGTATGTCGAAAAACGATGGCAAAAGTAGGGATCGAACCACAAACCTCCCGTATATAAGGAAATCACTTAACCGACTGTGCTATTGCAGATATGACGAGAACATTCATATTGAGCTGGTGTTTCTGTTTCATACTCCATATTCCATATTAATTATCGTAAATCATACGAACAGAATCGAAGTGGGATCGAATATTTAAATGAGTGCTACAGTGTATTCATAATTGAAAGGTCAATAAAACCAGACTATACATCAGAAATAACGGTATTGACATTGTCATCAGATGACTGTGGATGAAAAAATAATCCCAAATATTGCATGCGCATTCTTCAAAGAAAAACGAAGGCGTAACTAAACAAAATGGAATTTTTAAAGGGAATCATAGATTCTGAATATTTCATTCACAGAACGTTGAAAGACAAATTCATACATACATATTTTGGTGTCGATTGTAGCTCTGATTAAATGAAATATCTAGTATTAACCTACTAAAATAGGAAAATCATATTCAACAAGCAATTGTCATAGTATTTCAAGCAATACATAAGTCCCCTACCGGTTAGAACCCCAGCATCATTCTGATGGGCCATTGTCCATTCAATTATACCACTGAATGAATAAATTACATGTTTTAAGTTTGTCTATATCATAGAAATGTGTTATGTTTCCCTGCCTAGTACATACAACAGATAACCAAAAGGTCCAATTTTCTCACGATGAATAAGCATGACCAATGTTTCAACTTTTCCCTGCTTTAAGTAAATTTCTTGGATTTTTTTTAAAAGTGATCTCAGGAAACAGTTTTTATGAACAGACAGACAGACAGACAGACTGAAGGAGACTCTCAAGTTATTTTTGAAAATATCCCTGTTACCAAAATATAACATTTCTTAAAGCAAAATTCTTAGAGGAAATAATAAAGATGCTAGATTTATGAACATTGTCATACATTATGCGAGTGTAACAAAGATCAATTATTATAAGTTTAAAGATACCATTTATAGTGACAAAGAAGAAAAGTAACAATTTTCAAATAAAGCATTAACATGTATAGTAACAAAGATGAAAATTGAAAAAAAAAATATAATGTAGTGTTGATAATGAATGTTATTTTGAATTTGAAGTAAATCTATTAAGAAAGGATGAAAAAAATTTAAAGTTTAAGGAGGAGATCTTTCTGGAAATATAGATTCCAGATTAATAAACCTTGTCATATTATTGTGATGTTGGAGTTTAAAGTAAATCCTATAATAAATGAAGAAGTTGGAGTAAAAAATACCAAATTCTCGAAAACAATCTAAGTTCAAGGGGAACATAATTCTGGAAATAGTCTTGCTAGAGTATTGAACCTTCTCAAAAATGCTGAGTAATAATAACAAACATATATATGACGTTTGATGTAGATACATTAAGAAATAAAGAAGTTATTTTAAAAATCAACTTTTCCATAAAAAATTTAATTCAAGGCAGGTAATTATGATAGTTTGTAAACCTTGTCACATATGATGTGGTTGATAACCAGAAACTTATATAAAGTTTGAAGTACGTACCTTAAGAAATAAAGAACTTATTGTGAAAAAGCGTAAAAACTAGAATCAGAAATATTGAAATTCAGTCAATTTGTTGCCATAGCATAGGAATTTTCAACATAGGAAGAAAAGAAAAAAAATATCATAACTTCAAGACTGTCATCTATCCATATTTCAAGTTCCATAAAAATATTTTCAGGACCTTTTGCGTTATAACTGAATCCAGTTATGTGTTAAATTTGCCATATTTTCATTCTATTTATTGCAATAACAACCAGAATTTCCAACATAGGAAGAAAAGGAAAAGACGTGCATAATCTCCATACTCCATTTATTCATATATCAAGTTTCATAAAAATATTTTCAGTACTTTTTGCGTTATTGCGTGATCCAGTTTGTGGACAGACGGACTGACAGATGGACAGACGGACGGACGGAGGGTAAACATAAAGTGCCCTCCGGTTAAACCGGTAGGGGACTAATAAACACTATCTCCGGATAATGTGTATCGTCTTGGTATCAGACACGTTTCGTAGTTTCGGGTACATGTTTATCTATACGCTTCAGTGTACATGTAACAATGTTAATGTATATGTTGCAATACTTTGTTCGAGTGTAGTTATCATGATTATGCCACAATTATCTAAACATGTCTATGCTGATATGTGCCAAAAAAGTAATGCCCCTTACACTCGTTGTAATGCTTCTATGATTTATCCATACAGTATCAATTTATATGAAATTTACATTTTGGAATAACGGTAAATTGTAACTAGATATTTGTGATCAGTCTGCATTTAACAGGTAATTGCAATTTATCCATTATTTGTTGACATCGTCTAATACTACTATTATTTGCTTCCTCTACCTAGCTCTCGTAAAGAAGACGATGTGTCATATGTGTGTGTCATTCACCCAATACAATGGCACTTTTGAAAATTTTGCAATTCTTTTCACAACATTTTACTGTAAACTATCAAAGAAACTCGGGAACTGGACCGCATATTCAGGCGCATACTTCCGAATGTGTACCGGGTTTTGTGTTTATGTATCCGACCTTTTCGTATTATCCGAGTGGGTGGTCTTTAAGTATATAATCTCAATTATTTTTTTATTTAATTAATTTGATATTTAAAAAAGAAAAGTAGTGACATCCACCATTTACGAAAATGTTCGGCGCAAGTTACACCTATTCATATGCTTGATCTTAGTTTTAATTTTTCTTATACTGTCATTAAAGGTCAGAAACTGTATTAATTTTTATTTTTCTAGGAGAATGACATGCCTGACACATCAAAATGATTTGTGTTACACAGGGTTGACAAACAAAATTGTCCCAAGATGATCAATCCCCTTTTCACTGAAATTTTCTGCTGATCAATGAACTGACATATCATTTATTATGCAATATCCAAATGAAAAACTTTCCTAGATACATTGAAAGAAGATGAGCATGTTTTTAATGTTAATTTTCCAAGCAAGACATATCCTTTAGACTTAAGCGCTTGTATTTACACAAAAAGCAGTGACAAATTGGTGATTACAGATGGCATACGGTCTACATATATGATATCAAGACAGACACGAGAGTCGTAGTGCAAGATGATCAGATACAGGAACCACGTTGGGCAGCAATTGGACCTTCTGATACTATCCTGATATGTAGTTGTGAAACAAACTCCATTGTAAAGATATCTCAAACAGGTCATATATTATCATCGTACGAGATAGATATGATGTATCCGTCTAAAGTATGTGTTTCACGTGATAAAAAATTCCTTGATTTACGAATAACTGTCCTCGTAGGAAGAAAATGCAGAAATTCAAGATATTAATATAACATCATCTTCTGTTTAACATAGAAGATTTACAGTATTAAGAAATGAAACTAGAAATGATCGATAACAAATGTTGGATGGATCATGGAATTATACTTAGAACCGAGGTAGCTGTTTATAACAAAAAGACATTCAAATAAAACAAAACGCTGAGAAAAAGTGTGCTTACCAAATGTAGCCAATGTATGCTATGACAGACAGATTTAATATCGTTAGCATCAGAAGTAAACAATTCTAAATTAATAATTATGATAATCATTTTAGGTGCACGTACATTAAATTTGAAATTAATCAATTAATCAACAGATTAAACTTTTCATTAACTGACTCAATCAAACCATGTTTGCAAGTTTCATGTAATTTTATTGTGACTTATGTTTTCGAAGGATCACCCATTCTCTTTATTTAACACAGCTGATATGTAAAATAATTATGTTCTGTATCATCGTGATCTTATTTTTAATAATCACCTTATGTTGACTGTATACTTATACATTTGTTTGCCGAAGTTTTAGTTATTGTTCAAATATTAGTGATATAATGTCTCAACGTTCTTTTAACCCTTAACAGTGGGCGGTCTTATCCGAGGGATCACTTTTTTCCAGATTTTTATTCTTAAGACATAATTATATACTTTATCCTAAACACTTTTCAATATCAATTTTCGGTCAATCACCATTAAAACAGTTAATGGTTTGAAATTTATTGTCAAATCAACTTTACTTGACAATTTAAAATGGCGAGAAAAATGTACTAAAGTTACAAAGATTCTGTAACATTGCCATTGTTTTGCTTAGAAAGATTAAAAACTTAGAGAAATGAAAGACATGTTACAAGTGTTCGTAAAATATCGTTATGGATTGAAAAATTATTGGTATGTTACACTACAATCTAATAATTATTATAATTAATTTAAAGTCAGCTGCTTATCAAGGTGCACAAAAAAAACAAAAAACCCTGAAGAACGCCCAAAACGGCAAAACTAAAAATATTTTATGTTCACTTTAAGTTAGCCTATTCATTGACAGTTCTGGAAAGTGCAAGTTACCGCCCACGCCCCCCCCCCCCCGCCTTTCACCGGCTTGATCATTATTCAACATTTAAACGTGTCAATGGCGAAATTTGTAATTTAGTGACATCCTAAGATGTATTCATACGGCGGTGATTGATCATAGAACATTTAATGGGACGTTTTCGTGCAATTACATAAAAAGCAGCGTATGGCCTCCGAATAAAAGAATGCCTTGCCCTATATCACACATTACGTTAAAAGACTTTGTAAGAACGACTTTATGCTCCACTTGGAGTGTATTTATAAAATGATCTACAGTATATCAATGAATAAATTGATATCTTCCGAGCTTTAAAATCCGATAGTTTTACATTGACGCAATATGAACCCAATTATGGTATGTTTAAAGTAATTAGAATTGTGCACTTAAATTAGTTTTTTGTTTTCTATGCATACTCAACATTTCTATTTATCCCTAAGTACACGTATAAGGTCAACGGTTTCTCATCTCATACGCGTACTCATATTCTCTGCTACAACCTCTTCGCACTTTCCTCCTCACTTTTCTATACTGATAGGAGAAAGTGATATCTTTTAAACGTTAAAAGTACAAGGCAGTCACTTTAATAAAAACAGGCGACTCGATTTGATAGCGAAAAAAGCAAAAATATACATTATTCTGCAATGATATATTAACTAAAAGTTCACTACAGAGGTACCATATAGATGTCCATTATTAGTTACTGCTGATGGATTGGCAAATTGTTATTAGCTCCTTGCCAACTTGATCAAAATCGTTAAAAAATGATCCATTGGGTCAATTTTCATCGGGATCAAAATTAAGTATTACACGAGCACATAAGTGCAGTCTAATGAAGCTTCGTACTGTCGGTTATTTTGTTTTTATTTTTGATATATTTTCAAATAATTTTGATATATTTTCAAAACCGGATTTGTAATAAGAATTGTTCCAAATTGAAAGTTGGAGATATCTATTCGATATATTTACATGGAAATGGATTAATACCATTGATATTGTATATTTATCATTGAGTAAAAATATCTTCTTAAACTCAAATTACTGTAAAGGTTATTTTATGTTTTTTACAAATTGGGATACTGTCATGTGTCACATGATGAGAAAAATGCGCAGTCTGGACGGGAGTCGAACCAAGAGCCACCGAGTACCATTCTGCGGCTCTACCAGGGTTACAAGACATTACTAATTAAACTTTATGCTTTATGCATTCACGGTCCCCCGTTTGGCGCCAAATTAACAGGGTGTGAAAAATGTGCAGTCTGACCGAGACTTAAACACGAGACCCTCAGAATACTGTTCCCAGCGTCTGCTGACTGAACTATCTCTTTTATCCTTAAAATGTGAACAGTTCTGAACCGTTTTCGTTCTTACTCGTATCCACTCAAAAGAAAAATCACATGTCTTACAGCTCGAATTCGCAATTTCTTGTAGTATTTTATAATATCAATATTGACAAATAGGGGTGGGGAATTTCTTATATTTTACACCTTAACAGTTCGTTCTGCGTAATAACGTAGCGGTAGAGTGTTCGCTTTGGTTTGAATTCTGGAAAATAATTTTGTGTTTATATCTTATATATATTTGATATATATATTTTAGATATTTCCCCCAATTAAATATCATACGATTACGTTGGTATTAACTTTGAGAACATTTAGTTTTACTCACACATTCGAGTTACAGTCAACGCAGTCTATAATTAGGGAAATAAAAGACTGCATAAATAGCAATGGAAGAAAATGAGCCAAAATTGTTAAAAATGTAGCGGATGTACTCCAGAGTCTCCAAATAATACAAACCACTATTATATTATCAAACATATTTAATTTATAATCATATTTTTCTTGTCAATTTTAGCTGAACTGACTGTATATTTTAATTGGTGATTGACCAACAGTTGATATTGTAAACTGCTTAGGATAACAAATACATGTTTCTGCCCGAAAGATATATACTGCTGCTCCACTCTATTAAAAATTGAATGGTACAGGTAAATTCAGATGTATATTTACAGAAATTTCCTTTGGCAACATGAACTATTTATTGTTCATGAGAAATAATGTATAAAGTTGAAAGGAATCATAGCAAAATGTTAACTTATTTTGACTTTCGTCGGTTCACTGACTAAATACCCTTGGATGAGTATAATATCACTATATACGTTAAAAGTTTAACTTTCAATTGTGCAAAACATTAAATAAATTACAGCTTTATCAACAGGAACATGAAAACTAACATGACAAACTAGTTCTATTAGATATAATTATTTGTTCTGAAAATAAAGAGAAACATACTAAAAATGTGCACAATTGCAGATTTGAACTAAAAAATAAGTGTCATAGCCCGAGCACTTCATGACCGAAACTCTCTTACCACTATTTCGTACCCATAACTACTAACATTTTTTTTCTATAATTGCAATAAAAATGCAAAATGTTTAAATTTTAATAACTTGCACAACTCATTATAATCAAAATGGTACGAATGTATAATGTAAATATAGACTTCAAAGAACTTCCTTGTCCGAGTAGAGTAGCCCAACAGTAGAGTGCGTAAGGAATTTTTTTATTAAATAAAAGAAGGTCACGTTCAACACACCTACGTTCAAAGATTTCCTTTTATGTGTATGTGGCTGCTTCCAGAATCCCGTCGCTAACTGTTATAGCTTCAAATATTAATTTAAACTCAATATTTCTTGAAAAAATACATATCTGCACAGCTTATTTTTAAAATAGAATAAATTTAAGAGATAATTGATAAGAAACTTTGATGTTATTAATGCAAACGCTTATAAACAATACACACGTCAACTTTTTTGTTTTACTATGCTAAAACTCGATGTAACGGTACAATCGCAACTTTCGGCCCTTTCCGTCAGTCTTCGAATAAGGACCTCGAACACAATAGTATGAATACACAGAACGGATGCGGATTTTCGGACTAACCAACTCTAAGAAACTAAACATGTAAACATGCTGGGAGTTGTTAACAAGTTTATTTCCAATATTTCAAATAAATTTCCACCTGAAATAAGTGAATTCATAGATACAAAAGCAAACAATACATTAGTTATATATTGACTATTACGGTTGTAGATTCTGAAACTGAAAGTACAAAATGCCACTTTGTTGAAAATTAGTCGAATATGTTTAAAATTATACATCAGTGGGCATATTTAAATTGCAAAATAACGGTTGTCAGACATATTTTCAATCATAATTGTACTTTATGACTTTATATTCCTTTGTATGTCAAATATATACATTCGTTTACATTACCGAAGATTGCAATCTCTGTTTATGTTTATATCTGAAACCACATGGTAGACCTACTTTCAATAGGTTATTATAGATAATAGCCGAGGACGTTCCGATTGTGTAACGGTGGACTGGCTTGAAGTATGCACTTTTTCCTTTCTTCAAATGTTTATTTAGCCTTTTATATGAACTAATTAGTGAAGATCTGGAGCTCCGGTACCTAGACAATAACTCAAAGGTTTTTGGTATAGCTTAATACACATGCGAGTCGTTGATAATGTACGTCATCCTGCTATTGATAAATACCGTATGATTACCTATATAATATTACAATTTTAACGTACAATTTACGAGAATGTGTACATGTTTTTTCGAAAGTTTATTAAATTTAATTATTTGTTAAATCTTCGACATCTCTTAAAAATACCACATATTGAATTCTATATTACTAGAAGAAACAAACCCCTAAAAATAAATGGGTCACTCGCCAAGATAATGCCGGCGATTTTTTTTTATAATTATTTACTTTCATTTATTCAACGAAATAAATAAATAAATAAGACCGGAAGAAAAGTATTGTTAACAAGGCAAATGCCATTTTTAAATTTTAAAGATTTTCGTAAGTTCTGCTGATAATTCAAAGCACGTCTGAAGCTATGCCCTAAACAATGTAAGCCTTGAATTACTACAACTATATGTCATTTTCCCTGTAAGTCATGTTATATGTATACATGTGTTTTATTTACAAAAACAACAATTTAATTATTCTTTAAATTTCTCTTTTATTTAATGTGTCCCAGATTTGAATTATATTACTTTTATCTCATATGGAATATCAACTTATGATGCGTTGTGCTTGAATTGAATATACTTCAAAACTATTTAAATACAAAACAAGAGGTCATTCTTTTCTTAACGTCTTTCTCCGCTTGAAACAAATATTTTCTTGTTCTGATCTTGTTATTAAACAAATTTGGCCACTGTGAAAAGGATCTGAATGACTTTCTTGCTACTTGAATTCATGTCGTACTGAAAGGAATACTGGAAAAATACGCACTTTGATGACAATTGTTTTAATATGTGTTTTCTAATCAATATGATTACAAGATCAAAACCGGGTAGACTACTCTTAGATACTTTGAACCATGTTTTTTTTTACAAATATTTAAATGTTTCTATTGGGATAAAAAAAGAGAGCGTTGATAACTCCAACTTATTTTGTCAACAAGTCGTTCTATTATAGTCAGTCATATACATAGAATCTGTCCGTTATTTATTTAATTTTTAATGATACTTTTATGTTGATTATAATGATTCTTTATGTGGGATGAAAATAAATATACTGTTATAATTTTGCTGATGTAAATTAATCATTGAACTGACATTTTGTTGGAGTTAAAACTTTATTATTTGTTTGGCGACAAGGGTTCGATAATATAATTTTGAGTATGTATTCATCGCCACAAGTGATTCTAAATTTAAATGCAAACACCTTTACGATATAGCGCTTTTGTATATGTTTATCGCGTACAGCATTGGTTATTGCGTTTACCAGACAGGTACTCTCGATTCAAATATGAACAAAAATGGGAAATCTTATGAGGTCGAAAGTTCAAATCCCATAAGGGGGATATACCTTTGTATTTTATTATTCATTTTTTACTAATTATTTTATTTACATGTATTATAATTTCCATGTTTTTATTCACGTGAATGTTTTAGTTATAATTCAATTCAATTCAACCATGCAAACAATGCCTTCAACCTCCGTGGCACTCTCAATCGCGCTGTAGCTGGCGTGTTTGGTTCCAGTGCGAAGAGAGTACCTCAATAGGTAATAGCCACGGAGAAATGAATGGCGAGGTTTTCATCAAGTGCCTTAATCAAAAGCTTATCCCTATAATCTTCCAGCAGACACTGTTGTGCTAATAGTCAATGCACCTAATAACACTTTTGCGATGACAAGTTTCTAACGAAATCAAGTAGAAAAAAAATGTGATGACGTCCCTAAAACAGCGCCACAATATCAACCTCAACAAAGCAGCTCAGGACTCGCGTGCTCGCAATAAATAGATAATTTTCGTTGCAAGCCATTATGTCACTTGTAGCAAAAATGCTCAATTGAATTATATTTAACATGACTTATTAGATACTATTTTCGTCTTTTCGAGACAGTAATAGTTTCCTTAAAATGCAGAATGAGAGTTTGTTTATTGTGTTTTTATATGCATGACACACATTTGCGAAGTACCCGTGCATTGAGAAAAAAAATATTATTTAAAAAAATGGAAATGCTGGGATTTGAACCACACCAGTATACTTGTAGTTAATAGACAATCGCGCTAACTTTACACTGCAAATAATTATGCCCAATAAGTATAACAATACTATCCATACACGCATGACTTACCTTTTCTGTAGTGCACTGATCCATGTTATGTTGACAACGGTTCCGAAATCAATAAAATTCAACAGTATTGTTCAACAACATTGACCTGGCACTCATGCATTTGACCCTGTAGTTGGTATATTCCGTAAACGTTACGATCTACTTGTAAATCAATATGAATACAAATACATGTATCTTATTGTTAAAATGGTGTAAATTACAATTCCCTCTTAAAGCAGATGGTGAAGAGTTTTGAATTGAAGAATGTAAACGTAGACTGGAAGGTTCGAATCCTGTTTCAGCGATTTTTTTATTTCAATTTTGAAATTGCCATAATAATGATTCCTTTAAACTATTTAAAACCTTTTTATTGTGTGTACTACCTATGTATAATTTTAAATAACCGCCTTTATAGCGTGTATGCGTTTAAGCATATACAATTGCATAATGTCACAAAAAGACAGTAGTTGAAAGACACATTAATGAAATAAAAGACATAATTTAGCATAAATACACCATTTAAAAGGTATTCTAAACCCAGGTGTAGTAAAACGAGTTCAAATTAATTCTTGCGATTAATTTTTTAAAAAGAATCATAACGTGGTGTTGGTAAGGCATCGAACCAGAGACCTTCAGATCGGTAGTCTGACATCTATACCAATACACCACACCACAATGACGAGTGAAGTTAGCAAATATATCGATAGGCAATGGTGAATGTTTATTCATATGACCTGTCCAAAAATTAATGAAGTGCCAGGTCAATATTGGTGAACAATACTGTTGAAGATACCGTTGTAAACATACATGTAGCATGGATCAGTGCAATTCATAAAACGTAAGTCATGTGTGTATAGATAGTATTGTAATACGTATTGGGCCTTACAACTTGCAGTAAGATATTGTGGTGCAGTGGTAGCGCGCTGGTCTACCAACTATTCTGGTGAGGGTTCAAATCCCAGCATTTCCATTTTTTTTAAATAATATAGTTTTTCAATGCACAGGTATTCAATTGAGCTTTTGTGCTACATGTGACATAATGGCTTGCAACGAAAATCATCTTATTTATTGCGAGCGCGCAAGTCCTGTGCTGTTAGGATGAGGTGTATGTTATGGCGCTGTTAGAAGGACGTCATTACACTTTTTGCACCTATTTCGTTGGTCATCGCAAATAGTGTTATAATGTGCGTTGTCTATTACGAGGACAGTGTGTGCTAGCAGATTAAGGATTAGCTTTTGATTAAGCCACTTGGTGAAAAGCTTGCCATTTCTCCGTGGTAATCACCTACAGAGGTACACTCTGGGCACTGGAGACGAACACGCTAGCGCCGGCGCGACTGAGTGTGCCAAAGAGGTTTGAATAATTGAACTGAATTGAATTGTAACCTATTTTTATAGCATTTTCGTGAATAAAAAACAAAGATATATATACATGTACATGTATAAGAAAATAATAAATTAGAAAGTATAAAATAAATAATATAATACTAAAGGCCTAATAAAAGTATTACCCCCTTGTGGAATTTGAGCTTACGACCATCCGCATGCTAAACAAACACCATACCCACTACACTATCAGGCCATCTAAAATCCAATTATCTTTTTTCCTTGTGATTCGTTTTCGTGTATGGCTAGTTTTCTGCCACCCTATGTACTTTGAAATTTAAGATTTCCCATTCTCGATCATATTTGAATCGACAGTAACTTTTCAATGTTATTTTTAAGTAATTTAAGTTATTTTTTAATTTATGATTATTTTAACTACACTTTATGGTTTATAACAACAAATAAACATGCTAGTGTGAAAAGTTTCATATTACAGAAAAACATGAAATTTAAATCAGTTCATTTTGGTGGAGACATAATATGATATTGTAAAATTGGCTAGTCTTTCAGTCGAAATATTGAGACTTTTGTTTGTTGCAACGACATGTAAACATTAGACAGATAACGTTTAAATCTGAACAAGATATAATGGCTTACATGACCTTTTATTTAGTTTAATTAGTTTAAAAACCTGATTTGTTATATCAAAATTTCTAAGTCTGTGAAGCTATATTACAGTGTCGCTGAATATTGACTTGGAGATTTAAATACATGTTTATATGTAATTTCTCAAATAGAGACAATAGAAACGTTACAAAAAATGGCGGAAAGTGGAAGAAATATAGGAAAGTATCATGAAGGTCCTAATTGTGTGAATGAAAATTTGTGTCAACCATGTTTAAATAAGGATAAACAAACTATAGCTGACAAGTTTTGTTCAACTTGTAAGGAATTCCAATGTTATGATTGTTCAAATATACACAACTTGCTCGCATTCTTGAAAACTCATAAATTGGTGAGCTTAAAAGAAGGTAACTTTACTAGCACTTTCTTTGAAATGAAGACCTTAGATGAGTGTGATCAACATGAAAAACTTTTTGAATTCTTCTGTGAAGATGAAAAGAAGCTGTGCTGCAGTACTTGTGCTATTGTTAATCATCGGAAATGTAATAGCGTTGTAGAAATTGAGAAAATTGCAGGGAAAATGACGTCATCAGGTTCTGGCTTAGGGGAGAAATTGTCGGAAGCTAGAGATGATGCTGAGGGTATTGCAAGACACATTTGCTCTTCAAAAGACAAACTTGTTCAAGATATAAAAGAAATACTAATAGAAGTTAGACGAATGCGAGACGAAGTAATGCGAATGTTTGATGATTTAGAAGATTCCGTCGTCAAGAGCGCTGAAACACTTTAGAAAGAAACATTAGAATATCTGACAAAGAAGCAAACACAAAACGAGAAACATTTGGCCGATGTAACATCGTGCTTAGAGACGATTGAAAATATTTTCAAAAATGGAACTCCCTTGCAGAAATATATAGCAGAACAAAAAATGGAAAGTAAAGTCAATGCTCTCTGCGGAAACATCAAGGATGAATGTCAGAACTTAAATAAGGTGAACATTTCTTTTCATTTTGACGAAACATTAAAACTGCCACCATCAACAGTTACTGAATATGTTCCAGGACAGTTACTTGTAAAGTTTTGTCGCCAGGAAGATAGTAATTCCGTTGACAAGGCGATGACTTTAAAACCAGTTTCTTCCAGTGTTTTGAAGAACACGGGAGATGAATCAGGTGATATCAATTATCCTTTTTTACAGGCATAGATTTTTTCCCTGATGGTAGACTGGTGGCTGTGGATCACAAAAATAAAAAATGTTTAGTGTATAATGAGAAGCTTGAGAAAGTAGGATCACATCAGCTATCTAACACCCCATTTTCTGTTGTTGTAGTATCTGAGGAGGAAGTAGCGATAACATTTGGTGATCGATACAAAATAGAATTTCTACATGTTAGTAAATGTAATGAAATAACTTCAAATAGGACATGTGGAGTGAAAACAGAATATTACTCTATATGTTTGAAAGATGATATACAATTTGTAGTATGGACTTATCATGATCCTAGACCTGTTCGTATTGTATCATTGAAAGAAGAGGAGCCTGATTATAGTCTTGAATTTCCATACAAGACATATTCTAGAAACTCAAGCGATTGTATTTACATAAAGAGCAATGACAAAGTGATTATTACAGATCGATTCGAGCATACAGTCTACATATATAATATCAACACAAACGCGAGAGTCGCAGTGAAGGATGACCGCATACAGCAACCGCGTTGTGCAGCAGTTGGTCCCTCTGATACTATCTTGGTATGTAGTATGAAAACAAACACTATTGTACAGATATCTCAAACAGGTCAGATCTTATCATCGTACAGAATAGATATTATAAATCCATTTAGAGTATGTGTCTCATGTGATAAACTAGTTCTTGTTGTTACAAATAACTTTCGTCGAAATATGAGAATGCAGAAATTCAAAATATCAATATAACAGCACAATCTTCTAAAGCACATTGAAGATTCACACACACGCACACAAGCACGCAGTCCCACACATATCTATTAAAGAATGAAGCAAGAACATAACAGCTATATGTATGGATGGATCCTGGAATTATACTTATGTTATAGCTTATAATAAAAAGACATTCTTATAAAAGAATTTTTGGGAAGAAGTGTGCTTATTAAAATGCCGTCACTGTATGCAATGGCAGACAGATTTAACATCACTAACATCGGGAGTTGGCAATTCAATATGTATGATTTCAATTATTTCAGTTGATATATTTATTAAATCTTAGACACACGTGCGTTGAATTTGAATATCATCATTGTACACCACAATCAAAGTACCATTTTATTTTATTATGAATAATGTTTCCGTTGGTTAACCCTTTTTCTAAAATTTTATATTCATGTAAAGTAGTTATGTTCTGAACTATAGTTATCATATGTTTTTGATCATCATAATAAATGTTGACTGTATTTATTATTATACATTAGTTTGTAAATATCAATTTGCAGAAGTTTCTTTTAGTTCAAATAATAGTGATATAATGTCGCTACGTTATTTTAATATCTTAAACCCTTATATCCTGTCTGACCATAAAGTGATTAACCTTTTCCATCAGTATACAGCCGATACAGCATGTACATTCGAGCTGTCTGACCAGTCTGTTTACCGTTGGTAAATAAAAAAAAGCATTAAACCTATTTTTTTATTCTAATACTGAAATATTTTACACTTAAATGGACAGTACCAAACTTAAAAAGACAAACCCATTTCATGAATTAAGCAGGTTCAGGATTAATAATAAGAAAGTTGATAAGATAAAGTTTACATCTGTTTCATGGCTTCAGTTGACTTTTCTATTATAATATAATAGATATGTATATAATTATTGTTAACCATTACATCATTATATGAAAGTTATGTTAGAAAATGTATGTATTTTATTGTGTCTTATTATATGTCTAATATCATGCTCTTCAAGATGAATAAATATAACTATTCGGAGTTATAGTATTGTGTTTTATATCTTGATTTCATTGCTTTGTGTAAATATCATACATATTCCTCCCATTTAAAGTTTAAAAATTTTAAACGAAATACGGCTTATATACTTATAAAGTGACATTATGTTCAGTTTATCTGTATTAGTAGAGTTTCATTCTATACAAAGAATGGGGCAGTCTTTTCCGAGGGACCACTCTTTTTCCAGATTTTTATACTCAAGGCATATATACTTTATCCTAAACATTTTCACTATTGTAACGGTAAATATTTTGAAAGTCATAGTCAAATCTAACAATTATTACAGTTAATAATTAATTTAAAGATCAGCTGATTATCAAGTTGCACGAGCGATACAACAAAAAAACCCTAAAGAACGATCAAAACGGCAAAATTGAAAAATATTACATAATCACTTTAATTTAGCCTGTTCATGGACGGTGCTGGTAAGTTACCGCCAACGCCTCCATGACACCTACTTGTTCATAATTCAACATTTAAACATGACAATGCGAAATTTGTAATTTCGTGAAATCCTCATATGTATTCATAAGGCGGTGATCACAGAACGTTCAATAGGACGATTTCAAGCGATTCTATAAAAAACAGCGTATGGTGCCCGAATAAAAGAATGCCTTGCCCTATACCACACATAATACGTCAATAGAAATAGTTAGAACGACTTTATGCTCCACATGGTGTGTATTTATAAAATGACCTACTTTATACCCATTAATAAATTAATATATATCCGAGCTTTGAAACCGAAAGTTTTACATTGCCACAATATGGACCGAATTAAGGTATGCTTTAAGTAATACAGGTTGTGCACTTTAATTTGTTCAATTTATTACACTCCGGCCTCGAGGGGAAAAATTGGCATGTGTGTTTGACGTCATAAGGCCAACACAAAATGATCTTGAGGTTCTGGTAAAATGCTGAAAAATAGTAGGTTAGGGAGGTCGGAAAAACATTTTTTTAATTAGTATTTTATTAAAATTTAACTGTATGTCAGATATTTACACTATAGGATACTCCATTTTTTGCAATAAAATGTTCTTGGTTAGGTGCGGAAGTACAGGGCCGGTCAGGTTACTGGAACTACAATATCATTTTGTTTTGACCTAATCTCGTGTAAATGAGTCTCGCGAGAATTGTCATTTATTTTTTTAAAATATGGACAAATATCAGATATAAAAATATATGTTAATCTAGATTTTCCTGCTTCAATTTTTATCAGTAAATAGGAAATGCATTAAGGTTATTAAATAATGAAACATTATCAGCTATCTGTTATAAAACAATGCATTTATGTATTATGTTACCGTTTGACTTCGCCATATTCCCTTATATTAAACTTCAATTGAAGGGCGCGCAATTTGACACAGACTGCAGTAAATGGTATTATAAAGTTAACAACAAGTGAGTGGTATGAAGAAATTATCTTCAATCAGTGGGTTGCACGTCACCAAAGATGTGTTCTGCATTCGGAAGCATATTTTGAAAAGCTATGAATGTTCCATTCATCAAAGCGACGCTAACTGCGCAAACGACGTCACTGACGGCGCGACATATTGTTGTGCGGGGGCGATAGTGCAAACATGACGTTTTTATAAATTCTGTAACTTTAAAACTGTTTTATATGGATTACTTTGATATTTTCAGATTGTATTCAGAAATAAATGGACTTTGTTATTATGTATTGTATATAACTGTTGAATGTATCAAATAAAAAATATGAACAGAGTCTCATATAAAACAACCCTCGTATTTAATGCTCATTATCTAAGATGGTCTGAAGCCATGACGCTTTTCCTTAAAATTCCATATATAGTAAGTTCAGTACTAAACTTAAACTGTTTCAATATCCTCTATTTATCGTATAAATGTCTGTCCCTTTGATGATGTAGTGAACTGTTACTGCATATTTTTGCACTTTGAATGCAATTTATTGAAGACAAATTTCCAAGCAAGTGCAGTTAAATAGGACAACTTCTTTAGGTTACTGAGAAATTAGAAGTTATGATGATCTCTTTCCGAAATGAGTTGCAAATTTCTTCTGCGAGTATTTATAAATAATAATAACGATATTAAAAGTACTTACTTTTATATTGTATGTACTTAATAATTCTCGCGGAAATTATTACGAATAAACGCCGGAATGAGAAAAACAAACCTTAATGTCACTTTTTTAAATTGACATATTGAATTCTTATAGAAGGACAATTATTCAACTTTTGAAATAAATAAAAAAAACTTGTCAAAAACGCATATTTATCTTTAACATTTCAATAATTTACTTTTTCATTGATAACATAAGTTACAACGTGAACGTCTTTTGACGTAATTTGTTAAATGACGTCAAAGGTAGTGTTCTAGCTCATGCCGGCGTTCAATTATGTCATGACCTATATAAAATTGACAAACCTAGATCAACAAAATATTTTCCGATCACTTCTCTGTTCATCATTCTTGCCCGTGTAGAGGATAATCTCTCCGGCTTCCTGATAACTAGATCTGGATGGCGACGCCGGACCCCGTCCCACCAACCTTTTCCAGCTTTGAAGTTGGGGAAGCCTCCACCTATCTTCATCCGCTTGGTCAGAACAAGAGTTCTGTTTAGGACTTGTTGCCTGGTAAGCCCAATGCCTCGACGGGCTGCCATTTTTTACCGCATCAACAATCTTGTCTTCAATGGCTTTAGGTATATGGGGAGGGCGGCCGTTAGGGACATGTAATTCGTGTTTTCCGCTAATTCTATCTCCTATGGTTGACTTTGGTACATTGAAATGCTTAGCAGCCTGTCTAATAGACATACCCTCTTTTTCACGGCATTAACAGCATCATCTAATGATGTTTTATTATAAAGTTGGGTTTTACCCCTCTTCGTATAAACCCACTTTCTTGGCATACTGAAAAAGGGTTTATTATTTTATTATAATATTCAATATTGTTACACCGGATAAAACGGCAAAGAGAAAACATTCGTGTTTGTGCGTGCTTGTTAATTTTTCTTAGGGGTTTTTGAGGTTTACAGTGTACGATATCTGTGTATCTTTTCTTGGTGAAATATCCATGTACGAGGTTGGTATTCATATTTCATGTTTTTAATCATACTTAGTCCAGATAATACTCTGTGGAATCAAAAGTTAACAATTATATTATGAAACGCATTCATTTCTTGAGTATTACATCAATGACACTTTTAGATGTGCTTTGACCCTATATGAGACTAGTCTGGGCACGGTTACGACAGTTGCTGGCAGGTGTTAGACGTATATAATCATTGTAAAAAAGGAAGTGTCACGTTTGTCACTCTGTCCAAGGAATTCAATAACTTATTTTATTACACACTCGTGCCAATTTTGCGACTCCGTAAAAATGGTATTGCACGGCCGTGCATATTTTAACGAGACTTCATTAGCGTTTTACAAACATTGTGAAGACGCGCTGAATGTAAGCGTTATACTATAGACACGTCATTTTTGAATTGAAAAATGACTCTTTTTCACTTTTAAACGGTCTTTATATTGGGTATGAGATAAAAAGAATATTAAATTAGTGTGAGTTCATTACTGAATTTAGTGCACTCGTTGAATAAAATAAAATTATGCTCGCCAGAGGCTTGCATAACATAATTTTATTCAACTCGTGCAATAAATTCAGTATTGAACTTACACTCATTCAATATATTATGGACAGAATGTTCACCCTCCGTGCCATTTTTACCGGTTTTTCTACAATGTGAAATAAATTTTATAAAAATAGATTAGGGAAAAATCATTAACATCTACAAATAAATAGGTTTTAGCTTTCTTATGCATGTCTTTTATATTCTGTTGCAAATCAATAATGCATATTAATTGAATTGAAAAAAACAACAACAATAAAATTATTGATCTAATTTGTGTTTCACGTGACATGGTTAAATCACATGTCCGTAGTTTTCAGGCATGCAAAAGAGACGGGAAAGTTCGGACACTTTTTATTTTTTATATTTTGAGGGTAAAATCACTTTCATTATCGTAATTCTGACTTTTATTTTAAAATTAGAACGATATTTTTCAAAGTAAATACATTTATACAAAGCTCCAATGCATGTATACCTTGGAATTTTAATGATGCAAACTGCAGGTTTAAAATTCGCGCTTAAGCAACTTTGTGTGACGTAAGCAAAGGAAGTGGTGGTCTCTTCAATACGCATGCGTTGTTTTGTCTCCATGTGATTGGTCATTAGTAAAACGTGTGCGCGTAATCAAAACAACCAAATGTACTTGAAAAACACGGAAGTTATTCGCGCGTGATACGATGACGTGTGGAAAAAACACCTGTCTTTTTAAAGACATGTCCGTACTATACTGACTGTCCGTACTTCACCGGACAGACCCTACTGAAAATATACTATCTTTTTCGTACCCGTCATATGCAGTAAATACCGAACATGAACAGCAACGCGTATTTGACTTTGGCTATACACCGTGAACATGTAAAAATTGAATAACTTGTACAACCCATAATATCATAATGGAACGACCGAAAAATGTAAACACTATCGTGTTCGACATATAATTTAAATATAGATTTCATGGAAATTTAACTTCCGCGTTCCAAGTTGATCTATTGTTTGTAGCAACGTAATGTAAACATTCGACAGATAACGTTTGGATCGGAACAATATATTATACATATATTATGGCTGACATAAACATTATATTTAGTTAATCAGTTTAAAACCCTGACTTGTTTCATTAAAATATCTAAGTTTGTGAAATCGCTTAATATTAACTTCGTGATTTAAATATATATACACGTATATAAAAAGGGACGACATAACCATTACACAAAATGGCGGATAGTGGATGTAAAATAGGAGAGGATGATGAAGTTCCTGGTCGTGTGAAGGAAAACTTGTGTCAACCATGTTTAAGTAAGGATAAGGAAACTGTAGCTGACAAATTTTGTTCAACTTGTAATGAATTCCAATGTAATGATTGTTCAAATGTACACAACATGCTCGCCATCTTGAAAAATCATAAATTGGTGAGCGTGAATGAAGCTAATGTTGCAAGTATTTCGTTTAAAATGAAGGCCTTAGATCTATGTGATCAACATCAACATTCTTTTGAATTCTTCTGTGAAGACGAAAAGAAGCTATGCTGCAGTAAATGTGCTATTGTTAATCATCGAAAATGTCACAGCGTTGTAGAAATTGAGAAGATTGCTGGGAATATTATCTCACCAATTTCTACATTAGGGGAGAAATTGAAGGAAGCTAAAGAAGCTGCTGAGAGTGTTGCGAGACATATTCGCTCTTCAAAAGATCAACTTGCTGAAGATATAAAAGAAATACATGTAAAGATAAGACGAATGCGAGACGAAGTAATGGAAATGTTTGCCGATCTAGAAGATTCCGTTAACAAAAGAGCTGAAACTCTGAAGAAAGAAACCTTAGAAAATCTGACAAAGAAGCAAACACAAAACAAGAAAGATTTGGCTGATGTAACATCGTGCTTAGAAACAATTGAAAGTATTTTCAAAAATGGAACTCCAGTACAGAAATATATAGCAGAACAGAAAATGGGGAGTAACGTCAAGGAGGAATGTCAGAGTTTAGAGACGGTGAACATTTCTTTTCAATTTGACGAAACAATAAAACTGCCGCCATTACCAGTTACTGAATATGTTCCAGGACAATTAAAATTGAATTTTCATCACCAGGGAGATGTTAATTTTGCTAACATGATGATGAAGTTAACACCAGTTTCTTCTATTGATTTGAAGAAGACGGGAGATGATATCGATGAACCGTTCTATACAGGCATAGATTTTCTACATGATGGTAGACTGGTGGCTGTGGATAGCAAAAACGAGAAATGTTTAGTGTACAATGAGAAGCTTGTGAAAGTAGGATCATATAGACTATCTTACAAACCATTATCTGTTGTTGTAGTATCTGAGGAGGAAGTAGCGATTACACGTGGTGATGGATACAATATAGAATTTCTACATGTTAGTAAATGTAATGAAGTAACTTCAAGAAGGTCATTAAAAGTGAAAACAAAATATTACTCAATATGTTTGAAAGATGATAGACAGTTTGTAGTAGGGACTTATGATGAACCAAGACCTGTTCGTATTGTATCATTGACTGGAGAGGAGCATGATTTCAAAGTTAACTTCCCAAACAAGACATATTCTATAGACACTAGCGATTGCACTTACATAAAGAGCAGTGACAAAGTGGTGATTACAGACAGAGACGAGCATACTGTCTACATATATGATATCAAGAAAGGCACGAGAGTCGTTGTGAAGGATGACAAGATACAGGAACCATGTGGTGCAGCAGTTGGTCCTTCTGATACTATCCTGTTGTGTTGTCGTAAAACAAACACCATTGTACAGATATCCCAAAGTGGTCAGGTATTGTCATCATACAAGATAGATATGAAGATGCCGTATAAAGTATGTGTCTCACGTGATAAATCATTTCTTGTTGTTACAAATAACTATATTGGAAATGGGAAAATGCAGAAATTCAAAATATCAACATAACAGCACTATTCTCTGTTTCACATAAAAGATCCACACGCACAGCGCATGCGCACGCGTGCGCACATACACAAAGTTATTAAAGAATGAAACAAGAATTTATCGATGACATATGATGGATGGATCATTGAATTATACTGATGGTCTATTACCAATGTAGCTGCTCATAACGAAAAAGATATTATAACAATTATATAGAATACAACAATATTCTGTGAAAATGTGTGCTCATCAAAATGAAGTCAATGTATGCTATGACAGACAGATTAAGGAGTAAACAATTCAATATTTAATAATTTCAATTAATATTCAATTGATATACTTCTTTTATTTTAAGCAGACGAGCAATAAACTTGAAATTCATCAATTATTCGACAGACTTAACTTTTCGTGTACAGACTCAAACCGAGTCTGCTATTTTTGTGTAATACTATTGTGATTAGTGTTACCTTACCAAAGGATCACTTTTTCTCTAAATTTTTTATTTAGCACTGCTTATATGTAAAGTAGTTGCGTTCTGTACCATAGTTATCTTATGTTTTTAATCATCACATAATGTTGACTGTATAATCATACATTTGATTGTTAATATGAATTTGCTGATTTGTTTTTGTTAAACAATTTGTGATATAATGTAATTACGTTCTTTTTATACCTTTACCCCTCAAACTGCCTGACCTGAAAGTGATTAGCCTTTGCCACCCGTATACAGCCAAGCCAGCACATACATTCGAGCAGTCTGAACAACTTTTTTCTATTCTAATGTTGAAATCTTATACATTTCAAATGGAATCTCCCAAACTCTATTTCACGGCAAGCAGGCTTCAGTTGACTTTTCTATTATAAGATATATCATAAGAAAATATACATGTATATGTATAGAATTATAGTTAACCATTACATAAAAGTTATGTTATAAAAAGTATATATTAATTTTACTGTGTCCTTTATTATACCTAATACATGTATCATACTCTTCAGGACGAATAGATATAACTTATTGGAGTTATAGTATGTGAGTTTAATTATATTGCTTTATCTGAATATCATAATTATACATGTAAACTCCCTTTTAATAGTTTTTTTTAATACGGCTTATATATATACTAAGTTGACTTTTCTATTATAATACATATCATAATATAATAAAAAAGTAGAGATGTATAGAATTATTGTTAACGATTACATGAAAGTTATGTAAGAAAATGTATATAATTAATTGTGTCTTATCAATGTACCTACTATCATGCTCATCAGGATGAATAAATATAACTAACCGGAGTTACAGTATTTGAGTTTTATATTCTAATTGCATTGCCTTATCTAAATGTCATACATAACAGTGCAAGAATTAATGATCTCGAATACAACACGAATTTATGATTTCAACTAGCTGAAATTAACTTAACGCTTTTACGTTTTGAGTTTCACAATATCAACTTTACAAATTCGTGATTTCAACTTCACGAATTCTTGATAAAAAATTCATAATTTTGTAATTATAGTGAATTCATGAAAGTTAAAGCAGCACGCCTCCATATTCATGCTAATTTTCATTAAAATTTGGAAAATGTATTTGAATGTGTAATATTGTGAAGGGACCAAAAGGAAGCAATTTACACATTATCAATGGCACTTACAAACCACATTAATTACCAAAAAAGTGGTCAAAATATGCATAAATAACCTTTACTGCGTTAGTAACGGAGTAGAAATATAGTTATAAATACTGAAAAATGAGTCATTAATCACATATTATATTTAAAATATTACTTGAATCTTGAAACAATTTACTTTCCTTTCATCTTAGTTCATTTTTCTCAAGTTTGACTTCATTGAAATATTTTGACTCATCTGGAGGCATGTAGCTTTAAAATCTTAAATTGAGTGGCTATACAAATATCAGACATAATATAAAATGCCAGACATTTCATAGAATATAAATGACAAACAATTTAATGACATACAATTAACAGACATTTTATGGTATATAAATGGGTGATATTTGGCTAAAAGTTATATTCATGTCATGTTATATAACATGTGAGCAAGGCCCAGGGTAAATCGTAAAATAAATGTTTCTCAATAGTTCGTTGGGCCAAGTTCCAATCCGGTATATTTATTCAATGTACAATCGTTTATGTCTCTTTATATACGCCCCAATAATGCCTATGGAAAAATGCTATGTCTAGACGCAATACATATACAATATGCTCCTTATCATATAGGCCTCATAACCTCGAGCTCTGATCACCTTCTAGTACCGCCCATAGTTTTCTCGTTTAAGGCACAAACAAATTTTACTTCGGTGGTTACGTCGCTTTTCATGGAATGGCACTAAAGTGCCACATTGAAGATTATATGATCATATCCGTATAATGTTTCTCCATGGCGGATATAGGCTCTGGCTTCAGAGCTGCACCCACCCCCTGCTCAGCCAAAAGATACAAAGATACGTTCATGAGCTGGAGTTTCATGGAATATTAGTCATAGTGTACACCCTTATCAAATCATTTAATGCTGTCGCACACGCTGTGTGTGTGACTTTGAGTCTATTTATACTCGCCACCGGTTGCCTGTATGGTCAAGTCCTCCAGAAATGTATTAGTCTTTTTACATTTTAGATTTACATATGTATCTCTTCTTGTATCTTGAGGACACAGTTAAAGCTGCACGCCTCCAGATGAGCCAAAATATTTCAAGAAATTCAATTTTTAGAAACATGTATTCAAATCTTAGGAAAAATAAAAAGATTAAATATCTAATTTATTATTTACATGTTATGTGGGATTAATGACTGATATTGCGGTAGAAATCACTTTAATTCTACTGCGTTACTAACGCAGTAAGAGGTTTTTATGTATATTTTGACCTCTCTGGTAATTTACGTAGATTGTAAGTGCCTTTTGCAAGGTGTAAATTACTTTCTTTGTTCACTTCACGTTATGTTACTTTTAAACACATTTTCATTTTTTCATGAAAATTTGCATGAATCTGGAGGTTCTTTAACGTGCCAAGTGAAAGTGCCAAGTGTTTAAGCAATCATATTTAAAATCTCATCCGAAAGACTGATTAGTAATTTTAGCTGGCCAGCCCGGGAATCGAACTCCCAATAACGTGATTACAAGTCTTGTACTCGTTATGTGGGCTGGTCACCTGCATTGGCATTAATATTTCATATTTCAGACTGCCTTGAATAAATTTAAATTGTAATTACCTCTTAAATATCTAAAAAATTTAATAGATTCATTGATGGAATAAAATGCTTATTTAATATAAGTGTTTTATTTTTTTTTATCTTTTGTAGAATAAAAAGCAGTATTTCAAATAACACATTTACTTTGGTAAATCGGCTAATAAGTTAATTATTTGTCAAGTAAATTGACTGTTTATAAAAAATATAATTTCAGACAATACAGTACTGCAGAACATTGGTGAGATCCAATTCACATACATGTGCATATATTCTTATTTCAATTTCACCAATGTAGAGAAATAAAACTCGAATAGTAGTATAGACAAATTAATTATAAGAAATAAATTGCCTTTCATGAGATAAGGACGTCTATTACATTTTTGTCACATGCACAAATTCCTGGCCAAATCTCCAAAAACACGCGCTTTTCCCCTGTCATATAGTTTATGTCGACAGGTCAGCCCCCAACCCCACCAGCTAACTCGGCCTGTTCTGTCTGCTCCTGTTTCTTAATTAGAAATTTCAGCATTTAAATTTTGAATACCGCTTTTAAAGTCGGTGGCAGGGGGCGTGATCAGTAGCTTGCACTTTCCAGTACTGTCCATCTGGGACAGAATGTAACAGGTCCGTCCCAGTTTCCATAAATGGGTTCACTCAAATCACGGATTTATACAATATAAATCCGTGATCAAACCAAGCGTTCTTCTTAGGTGCCCGTTAGTGTTGGAAATTATGCATAGTTGGGCACCCTATGTCTTCCCCACCAGTTAAAGCTTGAAAGTACTTATACAACCTATACTGTATTGATGATGTAAAAACAAACAAAATAATGAGAATAATGCACATGCACTATTATGATGTACATATTATTCAACTGTTAATTGTCATTCTGTCCTCAACCCGCGGGAAGTACGTTTAGACGCCGGTTCGGTGGTACAGATTCGACACATCCCTTGCTTATTTGGCATATAAGCATGGTAAACAATGCACCAATCACATAATCATATAAGTACTAAACGCATGAGCATATTGATAAGTACTTAAGGAATAAACATATTTTAAAGGCATGGACATATCAGTATTTAACGCATGCGCATATCAGTATCAAACGCATGTGTCTATCAGAATTTAACACATGTAGATAAAAATAATTGGACGCATGTATAAGTACATGTATAAGAGTTAAACACTTACGATCAAGAATTCATAAAGTTGAAATTAAGAGTACATAAAGTTGAATTTGTGAGGTTTAAATTCAAAGTTAAGAAAAATATGTACATTTTCGCGACATGACGTTGGAATTAGTGATTTTCATAAGGATTGCTGTTGTTCCTGTGATAAGCTTTACATTCATTTCTTAGTACTAGTTGGTTCCAGGAACAGATTCGAAAATGTCTTAATAAGCTTATAGCTTCAAATACAATATAACTAAAATAAATTCGTATTAACTAAACTAAAATATAAACTCGTCAGGTTGAATTCTTGGAATCTTAATCATGAAGTTGAGTCATGAATTCGTGTTGTTGAAATCGTAAATTCGTAAAGTAACGGAATTGATATCGTGAATTCTCAATGTTAGAAATTGAAGTTGAAAAATTTAAGTTACTAAACTTAATGAAAATGAAAAATGAAAAATCTTATTCTTCAAGTTGAAAAAATGAATTCTTGTAATTGAAATCATGAATTCGTGAACATGAACTTTAAATCGTGAATTTATGGAACTGATCGTGAATTAATAAAGATGAAATTCACAAAACAATTTAGCACTGCTTGAAATTTCCATTCGTATTCTGAACAGAAAAACAGATTTGATCGAATGATCGCTTTTAACTTATATGTACTTAACAGTAGTAATATATCAATATAATGTAGTTTTATAATTTTTACATTTATCTAATATTCTTTATTTCTTTTATCTGGAAGTTTTCTAGAGAAAGATGTATGATATTTAAATACAGTAATAGTTATTGAAACATAAATACTATAACACCGAATAGATATCTTTATTCATCTTGTTTAGACATTAGTTAATGCATTTGCATGTGACATTGTTATTTTATCATGTCAGTTGAATGAAACTCGTACTTAGCTAAACAGATTCCACAGATGATACGACTCATTTATTGGTACTGGCTTAATACGATCTTTAGATTTATAACTCATAAACTAACTATCAATGTATACTCTTAAAATAAAAAAGAAGAGGCATTATAAGCGTTTAAACATAGAGGTGGGACTGGTATTGTCCGATGTAAAGAACAAACGATATCCGTTTCTTTCGGTAAATTGAAACAAATATTAAAAAGATTACTTTCCTTCAATGCAGCCATTTTAAAATTTATTTCATAAATGTTTACTTCCAAATATAAACATTTTCTCTGGTATTAATTAATCTAATTGGCAAAGTAATATTGCAAGTGATTAATATACCTCTACGTTTTCCCCCATCTACTCATAGATGCCCAGTTTGTTGTTGTTGTTTTTTTCACAGAGAAAAGGATCTTTAAGAATTTTAAGATCACGTGACATGGGGTGTGGACACGAAATTTCGAGCAGTAAAATTTTGGAATAAAACTTGATTTAAAGCATAGTTAAATTTAAAAATAAGTGACAGGAATATTATTTGAGTGACATATAGGATTAATACTTGATGCCTCCGAAGATAAATAGTGATAAAGCGAACTCAGAGTCGAAGAAAAAGCGAGGAAAAAGGAAAGTTATTTCACCGATAAACTTAGATAACACAGACTTTACACATATAACGGGGGAAACCGGTTTGACCAGTGGTCAGGAAACGGACAGTACACAAAGTGTGAGTAAACAAAACAAACGACTTAATACTTCTTCGCCGGACTATTTCAAATTTGGCGCAAAGACTTATGAAATGGATAACAATATACCATCCAGTATGGCATACACCCCTCCCATTCCGAACCCTTTAAACATGACATTCATGCCACCACAGTCATACATGCCTTTCAATGATGCCGGTGTACAGGGTATCAGCCCGCCACCTTGGGCTGCTGATTTGATAAACGATATGAAACAAATTAAAAAGTCAATGTCTAAAATTGATAGTATTGAAAAAGCCGTAAATAGGGTATGTTTGAAAGTTGATACATTAGAAACTAAAGTCAAAGACATTGACATACGAGTTGAACAAACTGAAGCATCATGTACATTCATAAATCAGGAAACTGAGGAAAGTAAGAAGAAGTTAGAGTCGGCAAAGCAAGAAATTAAAAGGCTAGGTGAAAAATGTAAAAATTTCCAGGAAATGGTGAACAATCTTGAAGCAAAAAAACCAACAACTCGAATCAAAAGTTAATGATGTGGAATTTCATGGATTAAGAGAAAATCTTATGTTTTATGGATTAAAAGAAGAAGTTGACGAGGACTGTGAGCTAACGATTAAAAGGTTCATTAAAGACAATCTGAATATAACGGATGATATACAAATTGATTTCGTAAATAGAATTGGTTCAAAAGAAGGAAAGGGACCCAGGCCTATTTTGGTAAAATTTAATCGGCTAAAGGATAGGGAATTGATCCGAAAAACATCTTTTGAACGAAAAGAGCATTTAAAATCTTTGAAAACTGGTGTAGGAGTACAACTCACTAAATCCACTCTAGAAAAAAGGCAAGCGTTAAATCATATTATGCGGAGAGAAAAAGCAGCCGGAAATAAGATCAAGTGGATCGGTGATAGACTTTTTGTTCAACATAAAGACAGTGAGGAATTTAAGCAAATTACAAACTAGGGATGTCGAGAGGAGCTAAAGTGTATCTCATGGAATGTTAATGGCTTATTGAGAAAGATAACTGATGATGAATTTATTAAATACATAAATTCGTTTGACCTAATTTTGTTAAGCGAAACATGGATAAGTAAAACACATACATACAATATAGATATCGAAGGATATAGCAGTGTTCATATTTTTGGTAATAAAAGCATAGGAACTAAGAAAGGTCGATATAGTGGAGGACTCTCAATATATTTTCGTAATAAGTTAAAAAGTAAAATATCTGTTATTGAAAAGAACAATGATGGACTTATATGGCTTAAAATTTCTCATGATGTTTTTGAAATCAATGAAGATGTATTTTTATGTAATTTGTTTATTCCGCCGAAAGGCTCAAATGTATTAAATCATAAAGAAGTAGATTTTTTTGAAGAAATTGAAAAAGGTATACAAAAATATAGTAAATTAGGAAAAGTCTATGTAATAGGAGACTTCAATTCAAGAACGTCCGATTTAAATGATATTTTAGAGTATGATAGATACCTTGATATTGATAATGATGATGATTTAATGGTTGAAATTAGTAATATACCAATACGTATAAATCAAGATAATTGTATTGATAATAATGGAAAAAAATTAATTTCTATGTGTAAAAGTACAGGATATATCATACTTAATGGTCGAATACATGGAGATCAAGGTAAAGGTGACTTTACCTTCTGCTCAGCACGTGGACTTAGTGTAACTGATTATCTTTTATCACATTTTTTGAATTATAGTTTTATTTCTGATTTTGATATTCTAGAATGGAATGAATTTTCGGATCATGCACCTTTATGTTTTACCTTTAATAGAAAATGTCGTCTATTTAATGATCAGACATATAGCAGGGTTAAAGAAAATGTTACTGAAAACAAAATAATTTGGGATAATGACAAAGTAAAAGATTTTTTAGAACTTCTACTTGCAAATAAAACTGATATAGATTCCTGCGTTGGGGATAACTATACTGTTGAAACACAGACCGAGACACTTTCAAAATATTTGTATTCAAATGCTATGAAAATATTCGGAAAGGATGTCAAATTCGGACACATAAAAAGTCGAAATGGTTTGATGAATCATGCTTCTTGGCTAAAAAAGAATTTAAAATAGCTAGGAATTTATTTCTAAGAAATAAAACTGATGAAAATAGAATAAAATACACCAAAAGTAGAACTAAATACAATCTAATAAAAAAAAAGCAAAAACAAATTTTAAAATTAATGAAGCGAAACGTTTAGAAGAAATTGCAAAAACACAACCGCGTACATTCTGGAAGTCAATAAAAAAATGCTATAAAAGTAAAAACAGCTGTGAAGAAAAAATAGAAATAGATGAACTTTACGATCACTTTAATAATCTTTTTGGGGAAATACCTGAAACTAATGATCAAGAATCAGAATTTAGACAAGAAACCAATATTTATGAAAATTTAGATAAAGATATTACCGAGAATGAAATTCGGAACGCAGTATATGGACAAAAAAGTTTTAAGGCATGTGGTCCCGATTGTATATCCGCAGAAATTATTAAGTCGTCGTATGATATCATTTCCCATACTTACTTAATATATTTAAATAGATTATTCTTAAATTCTGATTACCCTGAAGCTTGGGGAGATGGATATATTATACCAATATTTAAAGGCGGGAGACGAAACTGACGCAAAAAACTATCGGGGTGTAACTTTAAATAATATAATAGCCAAAATATATTCTCAGATACTTTTAAATAGGTTAACTAAATGGACTATAACAATATGAGAAAATTGCTAATAATCTCAAATTCGGATTTCAAAAAAGGGAAAAGTACAGTCGATTGTGTTTTCATTTTGCATTCTGTTATTTCAAAATTATTAAATTCTGGTAAAAAAGTATATAGTGTATTCATTGATTATGAAAAATGTTTTGAATAAGAAAAATAGATCATTTCTCTGGCAAAAGTTATTAAGTGAAAACGTTAGCTCTAGAATGGTAAACGCAATAAAAATCTATGTATAGAACTGTTCGATTACGTATTAGGTTTAATAATAGACTCTCTGAGCCAATTCTCTCACACTTGGCGTTGAAACAGGGAGACCCCCGAGTTCTTCTTTGATGTTTATGATGTTTGTAAATGATATTGTTGACAATATAAATACTAATCTAGATGGATTATTCACATATGAAGATTTAATTTTTTTTTTAATTTTATACGCAGATGATAAGGTGTTATTTGCAACATCACCAGAATCCTTACAATCAATGATAAATGATATTAAAATATATTACTGTTTAAGCCCTATATGCTTGAACACGTTACAAGGGGAGTAATTCTTGATGGTTTAATTTTTTACGGTAGATGACGGTTGTACCGGAATTTAGCAGTCTACCTTTCCATTCGCCATCTTGTACAAGGGAAGGTCAAACTTTTTGGACAGGGTGGTATATTTTTGTAAAATAATCATGTTTAAGTTTAAATGTATCTTGAAATTTTTGGTCACCCGCCCTCCACACACCCGTGTTTATGCAAAATAATATGTTAAAATTAACAAATGTTTCTGTTTGCTGCTGGTTTTTTTGAATGTGTTTTTTTTCAGATTGTCAAGGCAAGTCATGGCTCACATATAGTTTGGTAGACCTTATGCTATGGTAATGCGACATTGTGTTCAGAACAGATTCTTTGGTGATGTAACAGCCAATGAGTTTTTTGGTGTATCGGCAATAGTGAAATGACTTTTTGTTATGATGAGAAAGTATAAAAAGGACAATTTTGTGTTATTTAGGACAGTTGTTTTTCTACCTAAGTGAATTGCGCATGTGGCGTTTTTTAGTTTTCGCCACCAGCCTTTTTTGTGCTGTATTAAGTAAAAAGGAACGAGTCAGCATCTGTTCCCAGGGCTTTCTTCGCTCTTTTGTATGTAAAATAATAATTAAGTTTTCATTGAGCGATGGCCGTATTCTCCCATTCATAAAATAAACAAGTATCAAATTTTGATATATTTTTGTGTCTTTTGTTTAGAGTTAGTTCTCCTTGTAATGTAATACATGGGGTCTAAAAATAAATACTTCAAAGACTAAGGTTATGATTTTTGAACAAGGCAGTAGACATACAAATTATGATTTTTATCTTTATAATACTCTACTAGAAAATGTTACTTCTTTTAAATATTTAGGCGTATATTTTTTCAAAAATGCAAATTGGAATAGAACCCAAAAATGTATTGCAGAACATGCATCTAAATCTTTACATAAACTATTTTCAATTTTTTGATAAGTACGATTTTTCTACTAGTGAAAAAAAGTAATTGTTTGATTCGCTAGTTGCTACTGTACTAAACTACTGTTCAGAAGTCCTGGGAATGAATGCAGGAACAGATATAGAACTTATTCATACAAAATTCTGTCGAAAACTTTTATATGGTTAATAAATCAACTAATACTACTGGTCTCTACGGAGAATTAGGGAGAGTTCTATGATTATTTTAGAAAAATAATTATGATAAGATATTGGATCCATTTACTGAAATCAGACAACTCTTTGCAAAAACAAATTTATATCATGCTTAAGAATGATGCCAATAATAATATAACATACAATAATTAAAATTGGGCATTTCATATAAAAACAATGTTAAAAAAATCTAGGACTTTCAAATATATGGATAAATCAAGATAATGGGGAAAATTTTAACATTTTTAGAAATTAAACAAAGGATATTAGATAATTATTATCAAGCTTGGGTAATGCAAACATAAAAAATTCACAACGTTTACTTCCTTTCTGTAGGTTTAAACAATCTTTTAACTTTGAAACATATTTAAATTCAATAAGTGAAAGGAAATTTCGGATTGCCCTTAAGTAGATTTAGATTATCTTTCGCATAATTTAGAAAATAGAAAGAGGTAGATATCTTAATATTTAGAACGAACTAATAGAATATGTAAATTTTTGCAACCAAGATAATATAATTGAAGATGAGTATCATTTGCTTCTTGTCTGCCCAATATAATCGAGAAATAAGGAAAAAATACTTCAAACCATATTTTTGTAGGTGGCCAACTCTTAATAAATTCGATAGACTGATGTCCACAGATAATGAAAGACAATTGTTAAACTTATCAAAATATAAATTTTTTTTCAAATAAATTAAGGAATAGTTTAGAAATTTGATAATTATTATATTGGTAGCGATTTAAATTTACCTATGTCAAACTAGTTTATTTATTGTGTAAGCTTCTCTATGCAGAAAATATTTGATTGCTAATGATTTCTCGTGTCATTTGTCACCTTATGTCAAATGTATATTATGGCTAAAAGCATTGTAATGCTTAATTGCTAAATAAATGTTGTTGTTGTTGTTGTTGTCTTTAAGAATTTAATTATTGAGCATACTTTATGCTCATTATCTTAGATGGTGTGAAGCTTTGCAGCTTTTCCTAAAATTTCATTTATACTGAAAATATACTACCTTTTTTTCGTACCCGGTCATATGCAGTAAATACCGAATTTGAACAGCAATGCTTATTTGACTTTTGCTATACACCGTGACATGTAAAAGTTGAATAACTCATTATGGTACGACCGGATAATGTAAACGTTATCGTGTTCGACTTTTAATTTAGATATAGACTTCATCCGAGTCCCAAGTTTAAAGTAAACAGATAACGACAGATAACGTTTGGATCAGAACAATATATTACGGCTAACATGATCATTTTTATTTAGTTAAATCAGTTTAAACCCCGGATTTGTTTCATTTAAATATCTTAGTTTGTTTGAAGTCGCTGAATATTGACCTGGAGATGTAAAATATATGTGCATGTATATATGTAATATCTAATAAGGGACAATATATATCGTTTACACAAAATGGCGGACAGTGGAAGTAAAATAGGAGAAGATGATGAAGTTCCGGTCGTGTGAAGGAAACATTTGTGTCAACCATGTTTAAGTAAGGATAAGCAAACTGTAGCGGACAAGTTTTTGTTCAACCTTGTAATGAATTCCAATGCAATGATTGTTCAAATGTACACAACGTGCTCGCCATCTTAAAAAGTCATAAATTGGTGAGCGTGAATGAAGCTGATGTTGCAAGTATTTCGGTTAAAATGAAGGCCTTAGATCTATGTGATCAACATCAACGTTCTTTAGAATTTTTCTGTGAAGATGAAAAGAAGCTTTGCTGCAGTACTTGTGCTATTGTTAATCACAGAAAATGTCATAGCGTTGTAGAAATTGAGAAGATCGCTGGGAATATTACCTCACCAATTTCTACCTTAGGGGAGAAATTAAAGGAAGCTAAAGAAGCTGCTGAGAGTGTTGCGAGACATATTCGTTCTTCAAAAGATCAACTTGCTCAAGATATAAAAGAAATGCATTTAAAGGTTAGACGAATGCGAGACGAAGTAATGAGAATGTTTGACGATATAGAAGATTTCGTCGCCAAGAGAGCTAAAACAATTCAGAGAGAAACATTACAAAATCTGACAAAGAAGCAAACACGAAACGAGAAACATGTTGCTGATGTAACATTGTGCTTGGAGACGATTGAAAGTATTTTCAAAAATGGAACATCAGCGCAGAAATATATAGCAGAACTAAAAATGGAGAATAACGTCAATGCTCTCTGTAGAAACATCAAGGAGGAATGTCAGAACTTAGAGACGGTAAACATTTCTTTTCATTTTGACGAAACATTTAAACTGCCGCCATTACCAATTACTGAATATGTTCCAGGACAATTACAATTAAAGTTAAATTTGCAGGAAGATGTTAATTCCGTTGACAAGGCAATGATTTTAAAGCCAGTTTCAATCATTGATTTGAAGAAGACTGGAGATGATATCGATGAACCGTTCAATAGAGGCATAGATTTTTTACCTGATGGTAGACTGGTGGCTGTGGATAACATTAACAAGAAATGTTTAGTGTACAATGATAAGCTTGAGAAAGTAGGATCATATCAGCTATCTAACAACCCATTATCTGTTGTTGTAGTATCTGAGGAGGAAATAGGGATAACAAGTGGAAACGATATATATTTTCTACATGTTAGTAAATGTAATGAAATTAGTTCAAGTAGGGCATGTAAAGTGAACACGAAATATGACTCTATATGTTTAAAAGATGATAGACATTTCGTAGTAGGGACTTATGATGAACCAAGACCTGTTCGTGTTGTATCATTGACAGGTGAGGAGTATGATTTTGGTGTCAACTTCCCAAACAAATCATATCCTATAGACTCATGCGATAGTACTTACATAAAGAGCAGTGACAAAGTTGTGATAACAGATAGATACGAGCATACTGTCTACATATATGATATCAAGACAGGCACGAGAGTCGCAGTGAAGGATGATCAAATACAGGAACCACGTGGTGCAGCAGTTGGACCTTCTGATACTATCCTGGTGTGTAGTTTAGAAACAAACACTATTGTACAGATATCCAAAACAGGTCAGATCCTATCATCGTACAAGATAGATATGGAGAATCCGTGTAAAGTATGTCTCTCACGTGATAAATCATTTCTTGTTGTTACAAATAGATGTCCTGGAAAGAGAAAATTGCATAAATTCAAAATATCATGTTAGTAACACAATCTACTGGTTCACAATGATGATTTACACACTTAATGCACAAAGTAATGAAACGAGAAATTATCGGTTACATATGATGGAAGGATCGTGGAATTATATTTGTTCTAGCACCAATGTAGCTGTTTAAGCGAAAACGATATTCAAATGAATATTCTTGGAAAAAGTGTGCGTATCAAAATCGTTAAAATGTAGTCCAATGTATGCTTTGACAGACAGATTTAACATCGCAAACATCAAGAGTAAACAATTCAATATTAATTATTTCAATTATTTCAATTGATATTATTATTTATTTCATTTTAGGCATACGTGCATAAATTTGGAATTAATCAATTAATCGTCACATTGAACAGACTCAATCAAACCGAGTCTGCAATTTTCATGTAATTTTATTGTGATAAATGCTTCCGAAGGATCACCCTTTCTTTATTTTTTTTATTTTGCATGGCTTATACGTATGCAGTTATGTTCTGTACCATAGTTATCTTATGTTTTAAACATCACATAATGTTGGCTTTGTAATATAATGTTTGAGTTTGTAAATATCAATTTATCAAAGTTATTTGTTCAGGTATTACTCATATTATTTTCATACTTTTCATACTTTAAATCCTAATATCTTCCCTGACCCGGAAGTGGTTAGCCTTTGCAACCAGTATACAGCCAAGCCAGCTTGCATATTCGACCTGTCTGATCAGTTTTTTTTTATACGAGGGTTGTTCAATATATAATGAGACTTTGTTCATATCTTTTATTTGATACATTCAACGGTTATATACAATACATAATAACAAAGATCATTCATTTCTGAATACAATCTGAAAACGTTAAAGTAATTCATAAAACAGTTTTAAAGTTACAGAATTTATAAGAAAGTTATGTTTGCACTATCGCCCCCGCACAACATGTCGCGACGTCAGCGACGTCGTTTGCGCAGTTTAAACGTCGTTATGTTATACATAAATTACTAAACTTCTATTAGGATTATTCAACACTATAATAGTTATGCTTAAATCTTTCGTCAGTATACGATGCGAACTTCCTACGCTCACGTCAGCAATTTCGGCAAGCTGTGCCTATCCGTATTAAGCGCTGACTGAATTGACGTGACGCGTGACGCTTCACGGACTTTTCCTGCCGGACCTATAGATGTGAGTCCCTCAGAAAACTTTTTGTGCCACCTAAGCACTAACATTCGACAAACACTGTCTTTCCCTTTAGCCTCTTACAACATTGTAAATGTTTCCGTCGCCGATTTGCCTAAATGCAAGCAAAACTTAATTTCGCCCGCACTTCAAGACGTTCTTGCGTCATAATCTTAACGTGACAACGTGTCAGGGTACCGTGAACAAATGTTGATTACATCAATGTTTTACGATGCAATGACGTCATTTTTTCACATGGCGTCACTGATATAATGTACAAACTATTGGCGGAGTTTTACGTCATTGCAAAAAATGTTTCTTGCTTTACTTTATATAATTAGTTACGTTTTATAAGACAGAACGGGCTGGGCGATAACGCTTTACTATGGTTATTGAAATGGAAATAATTTCTATGTTACGTTATATTTTTTCTAGCAATCAGCTAATCTGATCAAGAATAAGTTATATGTAATAATGATACCACATTTAGTTATATTTCATGTTAGAATAAAAATATATGAGGACAGTCTCATATATTGAACAGTCCTCGTATTATAATATTGAAATCTTATACACTTCAAATGGGCTGTACTAAACTTAAAAAGGCAAATCCATTTCGTGAACACGAATTAAGCGGGTACAGGATAAATAACAAGAAAGTTGATATTAAGATAAAGTTTACATCAGTTTCATGGCTTCAGTTGAGTTTCCTATTATAAAATATATCATAATATAATAGATATGTATAGAATTATTGTTAGCCTTTACATGAAAGTTATGTAAGAAAATGTATATATTTTATTGTGTCTTATTATATATCTTATATTATACTCTTTGGGTTTAAATAAAAATAACTAACCGTAGTTGTAGTATTTGTGTTTTATATTTGAATTTCAAGCAGATTTTAAAAAAGAAATGTTAAATATGTTTAATGTCAATCAATCAGTCCATCAATCATTTTTCTATTCAGAATGATTTTTAAACTCCCAAACTTTCAAATATTTCTTAATAGTGTAATTAATTGCCTCTTGAATTTACGATCTCATCTTCACAAATTCACGTTTACAACAACACGATATTACGATTTCTACTTCATGAATTTAACTGCACGATTTTACGTTTTGAGTGTCACAATATCAACTTGACAAATTCATGATTTCAACATTACGAATTCTTGAAAAAAAAATTATGTTAAATTCGTGATTTTGAGATCGTAAATTTATGAAATTAAAATTTCACCACTGTACAAAAAGATCTAAATTAAAAACCATTCCATTTTATACGCAAGTAAATTTTCAAACATATTTCATTCATCACAAACAAATGTGCTTCATATTAATTAAATAATTTAATCTATTATTCAAAAGGACAACGTAGGAGATGAGAAAATATTGTATTGGAACTATTTTATGGGTATTTTCCTTTACTTTACTGACACGCTTTAAAGTGGCTATGCAAATATCAGACTTATATAAAATGGGAGGCATTTCATAGAACATAAATGACAGAAATTTAATGACATACAATAAGCATTCATTTTATGGTATATAAATGGGTGAAATTTGGCTAAAAGTATTTATAAATTAATATCGGTCCGAGCTTCAAAACCGATAGTTTTACATTGTCGCAATATGAACCCAATAAAGGTATGTTTTAGGTCATTAAAGTTCTGCACTTTAATTTATTCAATTAATTATTTTCTCAGGATACTCAACATTTCTATTTAACCCTAAATACAGGTATAAAGTTAACGGTTTCTTATCTCATACCAGTAAATATATTCTCGGCTACAACATCCTCCTCTCACCTCTGTACTGCTAAGGAAAAGTAACCGTTGCTGATACAATATACTTCTCGTAGCGGTAACTTCCCCTGATCAGTATAGAAACGTGACATTGAAATATAACACGGCTGTTGTAAAATCCTTAAGTTAATGTTCATTTACTAGTGACAGTGTGATATCTTTTTAACATTAATAACAGTAGACGAGTCAGTTATAATGGCAGGCGATTCCCTTTGAAGCGGAAAACATAAGTATACATTATTCTGCAATATTATATAAGTTCACTTCAAGAGGTACCATATAGCTCTCCATTATTAATTATTGCTGATAAATTGGCAAATTGAGATACTGTCATATGTGACAGGGTGAGCAAAATGTGCAGCCTGGCCGGAACTCGAGCCCAAGACCCACGGAGTACTGTTCAACGGTTCTATCGTCTGAGCTATCCGGCCGTTTACACCTCTTCTCTCCTAAATATTGCACAGTTTTCAACCGTGACATACTCTCTCGTTATACTGAAATTCGTACCTGATTTTTTCACGGTTACAGTTGAATGCTAATTAAACTATGAGCTATATGCATTCACGGTCCCCCGCTTGGCGTCAAATGTAAGAGGGTGCGAAAGATGTGCAACCTAACAGAGACTTAAACCCGGTACCCTCGGAATACCGTTCTGCCGACTAAGATGTCAAAGTGAACAGTTTTAAACCGTATTCGATCTAATTCATAATCACTCAAAAGGAAAATCAAATATCTTACAGCTCTCAATTGCTTTCTGAATTTGATAACATTAATATTAACATATGGGGGTGTCGATAATTCTTCTATTTATGTTTGAATCCTTAAAAAGATTTTTTGTATTTATGTTATCTTTATAGATATTTCCCCCCTAACTTAATGTCATATGCGAAATAATTTATAAAGTTGAATGAATCATAGCAACATAGAAAGTTATTTTGACATTTGCCCGTTCACTGACTTAATACCCTTGCATCGGCGTAATGTCACTATATCCGTTATAAGTTTAACTTTCAATTGTGCAAGGCAGTTAATGTATTACAGGTTTATAAAAGAGAAAAAGAATACTTTCATCCCAAACTATAAAAAGAATATGTCTTCTGAAAAAAAAAAAAAAAAAACATACTGAAAATTTGCACAATTGCAGATTTGAACTCGAAATTAAAGTTTGATAGGCTGAGCACTTCATGATCTTAACTATCTTACCACTATGTTACTCAGGTTTATATACCTATATGTAATTTTATTCTTCTTCATTGCAAATAAAATCAAAATCAGGGGGTATAGCCAAAGCGGACAATGACTGTCTTAAACGAGTTGCAGAGACATTGTTCGTCACCACAACGGACATAGTTCGTTCCAACAAACTGAAATCACAGAAAATGGCTATATTTTGAAAAGAAAGAAGTAAGTATTTGTAAAAAGGAAAATCCTTCAGACCTTCTGCTGTATTGTTTTTAAAATACATATAAAATATTGTGAGAATTCCTTGATTAAGAAACAATTACACAGGAAACACATAACCCATAGTCCCCTCATTTATTTAATGTTAATATGACGAAAGTAGGAATAAAAAGAATGTTTATTTCTGCGGTGATCCGTTTGGCCAGCACGTTTTCTCTAGGACGACATTATGATGGTGATTTTACGATGGACTATCGCCATCAAAAATGTCCTGCTTTACAATCCTTCTGTCACCATCGTACTGTTGAAATCGTATTGTCATAGTGTCACTATCATTTTGTCACCATCGTTATTAAATCTGTATTATTAGTAGCTTTTTTATATTTTGATATATTTTAAAGATCCGTAATTGCCAAAAGAACTATTCAAATTAATAATTGATAAATCCTTTTAAAAAATTTAGCTTGAAATGGGTTAATATCATTAATTTATTAAACTTATGTATCATTGAGGTAACATATTTGCATTGAGCACAACATACTGAAAAGAATATTTATGTATTTTATGAATTAAAATACTGTCACAGCGTTCGTTCTTACTCGTATTCAGTCAAAACAAATATATCATATTTCTGACAGCTAGATTTTTTATTCCTTCAATTATCTGTTTACATCAATATTGACAAATAGGGGTGTCGATACTTCCTATACACATATAGTAGAGTAATAATAATATTCAATTTGTTCAATGACTGCTAAAATTACATAATATATGCTCATTTTTTTAATTGTCAAGCGCATCTGAACTGACTGTTTATTTCCTAAGATTGACTGTTGTTGATATTGTAAAATGTTAAGGATAACAAAATATCTACCTGAAATATAAAAAGGCTATTCCCACTATTTTATTAATTTAAAGTTACAGATTATTGCGATGGACATTTACAGATATTTCAATTACCTCCTTTCATATGAAGTAAATTATAAATAACAAAATGTAAAATTCTTTTGACTTTTATATATTCATTGACAAAATACTTTTGGATGGGCATAATGTCACTTTAACCATTATAAGTTTAATGGTCAATTGTGCAAAACATTGAATTAATTAAGCTATATGAAAGAGAGAGAGAGAGAGCTTACATGACAAACCATAAAAAATATATCTTCTGAAAATGAAAACAAATACTAAAACAATATATACAATTGCAGATTTGATCTCGAAAAAACACGTTTCATATCCTAATAGCTTCATAACATATACTCCAAATAAACTCCGCGTTCCAAATTGATCTATTGTTTATATCAACCACACGTTAATATTCGAGAGATGAGAGAGATAACATTTAGATCGGAACAATATACTAGTTTGCATGAACATTTCATAATTTAAATCAGTCTTAAAACCTGACTTGTTTTTATTGTATCTAAGTTTGTAAAGCTGTAATACAGTGCCGCCGAAAATGACCTTGAGATTTAAATGCATGTATATATGTTATATCTCAAATAAAGACAATATAATCGTTCCACAAAATGACTGAAAGTGGATATAAAATAGGAGAGGTTGATGAAATTCCTGGTCGTGTGAAGGAAACATTGTGTCAACCATGTTTAAGTAAGGATAAGCAAACTGTAGCTGACAAGTTTTGTTCAACTTGTAATGAATTCCAATGTAATGATTGTTCAAATGTACACAACGTGCTCAACATCTTGATAAATCATGAATTGGTGAGCGTGAAAGAAACTAATGCTACAAGTATTTCGTTTATAATGGAGGCCTTAGATATATGTGATCAACATCAAAAACATTTTAAATTCTTCTGTGAAGATGAAAACATACTTTGCTGCAGTACTTGTGCTATTGTAAATCATCGAAAATGTCACAGCGTTGTAGAAATTGAGAAGATTGCAGGGAAAATGACGTCAGTAGGTTCTAAATTAGGGGAGAAATTGTTGGAAGCTAGAGAAGATGCTGAGGGTATTGCAAGACACATCCGTTCTTCAAAAGACCAACTTGCTAAAGATATAAAAGAAATACATGTTAAGGTTAGACGAATGCGAGACGAAGTAATGAGAATGTTTGACGATTTAGAAGATTTTGTCATCAAGAGAGCTGAAACTCTTCAGAGAGAAACATCAGAATATCTGACAATGAAACAAACACAAAACGATAAACATTTGGTTGATGTTACATCGTGCTTGGAGACGATTGAAAGTATTTTCAAAAATGGAACTCCAGTTCAGAAATATATAGCAGAACAGAAAATGGAGAGTAAAATCAATGCCCTCTGCAGAAACATCAGGAAGGAATGTCAGAATTTAATGACGGTGAACATTTCTTTTCATTTTGATGAAACATTAAAACTTCCGCCATTACCAGTTACTGAATACGTTCCAGCACAATTGCTATTAAAGTATTATCGCCAAAAAGATCTAAATTCTGTTAACATGGCGATGACTTTAACACAAGTTTCTGCTATTGTTTTGGATAAATCGGGAGATGATATCGATGAACCGTTCTATACAGGAATAGATTTTCTACCTGATGGTAGACTGGTGGCTGTAGATAACACAAACAAGAGATGTTTAGTGTACAATGAGAAGCTTGAGAAAGTAGGATCACATCAGCTGTCTTACATACCATTATCTGTTGTTGTAGTATCCGAGGAGGAAGTAGCGATAACACGTGGTAATGAATACAGTATAGAATTTCTACATGTTAGTAAATGTAATGAAATAACTTCAAGTAAGACATGTAGAGTGAAATCGAAATATTACTCCATATGTATGAAAGATGATAAACAATTTGTAGTTGGAACGTTTGGTGAACCAAAACCTGTCCGTATTGTATCAATGACAGGAGAGGAGCATGACTTTAGTGTTAACTTTCCAAACAAGACATATCCGATAGGCACTAGCGCTAGTACTTATATAAACAGCAGCGACAAAGTGGTGATTACAGATAGAGACGAGCATACTGTCTGCATATGTGACATAAAGACAGACACGAGAGTCGAAGTGAAAGATAATTTGATACAGGAACCACGTGGTGTAACAGTTGGTCCCTTTGATACTATCCTTGTGTGCAGCAATAAAACAAACACCATTGTACAGATATCCCAAACAGGTCAGATGTTATCATCGTATAATATAGATATGAAATATCCATATAGAGTATGTGTTTCGCGTGATAAATCATGTCTTGTTGTTACAAATAACTGTCTTGGAAATAATACTATGCAGAAATTCAAAATATCAACATAGTAGCTGTTCATGACAAAAAAAGACATTTACATAAAACAATATTCTTAGAAAAAGTGTGCTTATCAAAATGCAGCCGAAGAATGCTATGACGGATTAACATCGCTAACATCAGGAGAAAACAATTTAATATGTATGATTTCATTGACTGTTTATTTTATTTCATTTTAAGCAAATATGCATTGTTTCAATTAATCGTCACACTGAACATTTCATGTACTGACTCAATCAAACCGTGTTAATTGTGATTAATGTTTCCGAAGGATCTATCATTAAGCTTTGCTTTTATGTAAAGCAGTTCTCTTCTGTAGTAGTTATTTTATGTTTTAATCATCATATAATGTTGACTTTAGAATCATAATATGAGTTTGTAAATATCAATTTGCCGAAGATTGTTTTCTTCAAATATTTGTCTCTTCTGTAGTAGTTATTTTATGTTTTAATCATCATATAATGTTGACTTTAGAATCATAATATGAGTTTGTAAATATCAATTTGCCGAAGATTGTTTTCTTCAAATATTTGTGATATAATATCACTACGTTATTCAAATTTTATTATCTTAAATTAATATTATTATTATTTAATACATAAACCCTTATATCCTGCCTGACCAGAAAGTGATTAGCCTTTGCCACCAGTATACACTCAAGCCAACATGTACATTCGAGCTGTCTGACCAGCTTTTTTCTATTCTAATATTGAAATCTTAAACACTTCAAATGGACTGTGCCAAACTCAAAAAAGGCAAATTCATTTCATGAATTAAACAGTTCCAGGATTAATAACAAGGAAGTTAATAAGATAAAATTTACACCAGTTTCTTGGTTTCAGTTGACTTTTCTGTGATATATATCATAATGTAATTTATATGTATACAATTATTGTTAACGATAACATGAAAGTTATGTTAGAAATTAAATATATATTTTATTGTGTATTATCATATATCTTCCATCATGCTCTTCAGGATGAATAGAGATAACTTTCTGGAGTTATAGTATTTGTGTTTTTATATTCCAATTACATTGTTTGTCTAAATATCATACATATTTCTCCAATAAATATTCAAAAGGGAAGAAAATGAAAAAGCTAAACATTTAAAATATACCCCCTGAGTACATTGTGACATTGTTATATTAATGCTAATTAAAAAAATTGTTAAATACTTTTAAGAAAGAAAATCGATTATTTTTCTGTTAAACGATCATAATTTTCAAACAATACTTAAAAGTGGAATTAATTGCTACTTGAATTTACGGTATCAACTTCACTAATTTCAACAACACAATTATTTTTCATTAAATCAAAGTCACGATTTTACGTTTAGAGTTTCACAATTTCAACTTTACAAATTCATAATTTCAACTTCACGAATTTTTTTACAAAATAATGATGTTGAATTAGTGATTTTGAGATCGTGAATTTATGAAATCAAAATTTCACCACCGTACAAGAGGATGTAAATTAAAAACCTTTCCATTTTATATGCAGGTTAAAGTTGTATCATCTTTCATTCATCACAAACAAATGTGCTTCATTAAATGGTAATCAAGTGGCAGACAGTTTATGGAACTATATAAATGAGTGACATTTTGATCAATGTTATATTCATTTCATATAATATAAGCACGTGACCATAGCCGAGGCAAAGGTACACTCATTTATGTCTCTCCATATGCGTACCGGCAACAATGCCTATGAAATCAAGTGTTATGTCCAACCGTAGTCTAAAATGTTATAATATCTAGATGCAATACGTATACTTCATAGGCTTCATAGAATGGAACAGAATAGAACATTGTCGGTTACCCACGGTATATATTCCCTACATACTACATTATCTACGTGGTAGATTATGTAGTGTGTACTTAATATATACCGCGTGTAACCAACGATGAGAATAGAATAGAATTAAATAGATTACGGCAGCTTGTAGTTTAAATAATTTTCTTATCTTTTTCATTTGATTGCATTTAATCTAGAATACTATTTCCACTTAGATTTCTAGTGTAACGTAGATGTTCGTCATCTTGCTTAACTTTATATAAACATGGGGCGTCCGTGGCCTAGTGATTAAGGGCGTTGACTTCAAACCACTTGCCCCTCACCGCTGTTGGTTTGAATCCCAACAGGGACTTTGGATTCTTTCATGTGAGTAAGCTATTCAGCTAGCTTACGGAACATCGGTGGTTCTACTCAGGTAATCGTTGGTGCCTGAAGTAATGCACGGAATGGCACCTGAGGTCTTCTTCCACCAGTAAAGCTGGAACGTAGCCAAATGACATACACTGTGTCGGTGTGACGTAAAATCCAATCAAACTAATAAACAAATTTTATACATTCAAACTTTTTGATTATTTATACTCAGATTAATGTATATAAAAACGAAGCATTTAAAATTGGAAAAATTGAATTATTTTAAATAAATTGTATATAAAACACGTTCCTATATATCAACAAGATCGCTCACATGACCCATCGAACTCATCCGAGCAATTACTAAGGCAAGCATCCTCACGAAGTTTGAAGAAAATTAAGTCCAAAATGGACTAGAGTGTTGAAAGGGTTTTTCCATATTTTGGCGGTGTGACCTAGTTTTTAATCATGAAATTTAAACTTGCAGACTTATTTCCAGGATATTTGGATAACAACATTAGCCACGAGAGAGTTAACAATTACCTCCTGTGACCTAGCCTTTCATAATAGATGACCCATTTCAAACTCCTCCAAGCAATTATCTAGACGGTGTGACCTAGTTATTGACGCCAGGAGATAAATATTCAAACCTGACATAGAAATTAAGAAAAACATTTTCAGATCAATTTCAAAGATATTTTATTTTACCTTTTTTCTGACCGGATATGACCCATATTTTAACTTGATCTAGAAACCAACAAAACAACCTTTCTGAACAATACAGAATATTTGTATCAAAAGTGCAGCTACTAGACTGTTAACAATATTTTTTCTATTTTTAGCTCCTGTGACTTAGTTTTTGATCGAGATGATCATTATTCGAACTTGACCTATAAATCAACAAAATGCCTTTCTAATCAATTTCCAGAATATTTGAATCAAATCTGCAACCACTATAGCGTTAACAAGATTTATCTATTATTAGCTCATTTGCCATATTTTTTAATAGAGATGATCCATATTCGAACTTGATCTTGAAATTTTTAAAACAACCTTCCTCATCAATTTGCAGAACATTTGTATCAAAACTGTATTCACTAGAGTGTTAACAAGATATTTCTACTTTTAGCCTCTGTGACCTATGTTTTAACTTGAGATGACCCATATTCGAACTTGACATAGAATCATTTAAACAATCTTCCTGACTTATTTCCAGAATATTTGAATCAAAACTGCAGCCACTAGAGAGTTAACAAGATTTTTCTATTATTAGCTCCGTGATCTAGTTTTTGATCGGAGATAGCCTATATTCAATCTTGACGTAGAAATCATCAAAACAATATTCCTCATTAATTTCCAGGATATTTGGTTTAAAACTGCAGCCACTAGTGTTTTAACATTTTTTATTATATATTTTTAGCACATGTGTTCTAGTTTTGATCCGAGATGACCTATATTCGAACTTGACCTGTATTTTATTGAGACAAACATTCTGACAAAGTTTGATTATGATCCAATCAAAAATGTGTCTGCCAGAGTGTTAACAGCCCGCCAAAAAGTTGACGACGCACGACGACTGACATAGCCCCAACACTATACCTCACCTTGACAACTTTGTGGTCGGGTGAGCAAAAAAGCCATTATGTTTTGGAAAAATTGAAGGTATTTTCCTACGCATTACATATATGATATGCGCATGCATCAAATTAATGGACTTTCAAATTTTTTGTGGAAAATAAATTTTCCAAAATTTCGTTAAAATATATTAAGTGATATGCATTCTAAAGTGATTGACAGATAAGGTAGCTTTTGGATAATTATGTAGTCAAGGAGGAAAGTAAATTTTATGCTTTTTTGTTGTTCTAAATGGGAAAAAACGGAAGAAGAGTAAAAGTGTGCCACAGATTACGGAGAATATTTGTGAAAAAAGTTCGCTATGGAAAATAATAACCTTCCAAATAACTTCTTTTAACAATTGCTTCAAGATAATTGACACTATCAGATAATAGAACAGGATGGTACTAATCAGGGAAGTCAACACTTTTTTAATAGTAACCGACACAGCCATCAAATATTTTTATACCTGTACACAATTATTCACCTAAAATATCCTCAGGTAAATCTTCAGGTAATGTGTAACCAACGCTGAAAAGCCTTTGACTCTATCTCAATTCATTTAGAAGTTGCAGCACTTTGAAATCAGTTTTGATGGAAAAATCAACGCAAAATAGTTATTGTTGGCAATTTTGAGATGTCGCCTCGTTGCCATGGTAATACGAATTTATAATAGAATAAGTATGCCGTTACAAAGGCTATGGTTGAGTCAACATTTGTGCTAAGTTTGAACAATTTTGAAACCTTTTTTATAGTTTCATAGCAATTTGAACTTGAAACAGGAGGTAAACAGCCATTTTTCACAAAATGCAAATAAATAAATGGGGAAAGGGGAAAAAAATACTTAAAAATCATTCTGAATAGAAAACAGATTGATCGACTCATAAAGATTCGTGCCAAATGTGCTCCTACATTCATGAACTTCTTATATATATATATAAAAATAAATTTTATTTTGATCTCCAAATTGGAGAAACAGCATTATCCCCCAGCCATCACTACCCTCCATAGTTAGTACAAGTTCAGTTCAAAATATACATTACTATCTTTTTTTTGGTCGCGTAACAGTAATGCTCATTTTAGCAGGCCCTTTGTATATGCTCTTCGAGCTCGTAACAAGTTTATTTTTTGTATTGACTTTTATATAATTCCTTTACTGTTTGTACAAATTCTTCAATGTTTGGATGTTTGTTGTATTCTGTAAAAGTGGAGATCCCTGAAGAGCAATATTCCAAACCAAATATATATAGTTGACACTTGCAGTCTCTATTTTCTTTGGAGTCTGTTCATAAGAGATAATAAATTATAAACCCCTGATAATAATTTACGATGTTGGGCCTTTTCTGTTCTAATGTTGTTTAATACAGGTTTGTAGCTAAAATATTAAAGTCAAATAGATAAGTGATAGCGTTTGTATAGATGAGCTACGCAATGCGCGGGCTTATATTACAAAAATTTTCAAACAATATGTTTTTGTGTGAATTATTATTATCAGAGACATAGGTAAAAGTGTTGATCGGCTGTAAACTAATTGTGGAGGCAAATCACTATCGGGTCAGGCAAGATATACGGATTAAAGGTATCTAAAGAACAAATTGACATTATATGGCGTATGTTTGAGCAAAAACAATGATAACATCGGCAAATTGATATTTAGAAACAAATGTAGACATGAGTTATAAAGTTCACATTATGTGATGATGAAAAAATAAGATAACTCTGGTAAAGAACATAATTACTTACATATAAGCCGTGCTAAATAAACATTTTGAGAAAGGGTGATCCTTCGGAACATAAATCACAATAAGCTTACGTAAAAATGGCAGACTCGGTTTGATTGAGTCTGTACATGAAAAGTTCAATGTGTCGATTAATTTATGAATTTCAATTTTAATGCATATGTTCCCTAAAATGAAATTTAGTTATGTGTCCAAAGGACACGGATGCCCCCACTGACAACATATATATGGTATATAGTGAAAAAATCAACAAAGGGCCATAATTCTATTAAATTTAGTCGCAACAAAAATTCCTTCCTTTACTTCCATCTACACATTTAGGTTCTTCATCCCTGGAAGTTTAAGCAAAATCTGCCATCCGGTTTAAGAGGAGTTGCGTTCACAAAATGTCTATATGGTATATAGTGAAAAAATCAACAAAGGGCCATAACTCTGTTAAATTTGGTCGCAGCAGAAATTTCTTCCTTTACTACCATCTACACATTAAGGTTGTTCATCCCTGGAAGTTTAAGCAAAATCTGTCATCCGGTTTAAGAGGAGTTGCGTTCACAAAATTTCTACATAGTATATAGTGAAAAAATCAACAAAGGGCCATAATTCTGTTAAATTTGGTCGCAGCAAAAATTCCTTCCTTTACCACCATCTACACATTAAGGTTGTTCTTCCCTGGAAGTTTCAGCAAAATCTGCCATCCGGTTTAAGAGGAGTTGCGTTCACAATATTTCGGGACGTACGGACAGACGTACGGGCCGACAGACGTACGGACGGACGGACGGACAAGTGCAACGCTATATGCTCCCCACTTTGTAGGGGCATACAAAGAATATATCAATTGAAACATTGAAATTTTTAATATTGAATTGTTTATTACTGATGATGCTGTATGTTACCATTTTGAATTTCTGCATTTTCTAATTTTCAGAACAGCTATTCGTAGCAAAAAGAAATGATGTATCGCGTGAGACATGAACTTTATATGGGCATTCCATATTTCTCTTGCACGATGATAGTATTCGACCTGTTTGTAATATCTGTACAATGGTATTTGTTTTTTGACTGCACACTAGGATAGTATCAGAAGGACCAACTGCTGCACAACGTGGTTCCTGTATCTAATCATCCTTCTTTACGACTCCCGTTCCTATCTTGTTATCGTATATGTATGCTCGTCTCTGTCTGTTATCACCACTTTACCACTGCTCTTTATATAAATACTAGCGCTAGTGCCTATAGCTATGTCTTCTTTGGAAAGTAAACACTAAAATCATGATTTTCTTCTGTCAATTGTACAATACGAACAGGTCTTGGATCATCATAATTTACTTATTTTTTCCTACTTGAACTTATTTCATTACATTACATTTACTAACAAATAGAAATTCTATATTACCTCTTGTTATCGCTACTTCTTCCTCAGATACTACAACGACAGATAATGGGTTGTAAGTTGATAAGATTCTACTTTCTCAAGCTTCTCATTGTACACTTAACATTTCTTGTTTTTATTTTGTCCAGAGCCACCACTCTACCATCAGGTAGAAAATCTATCCCCAAATAGAGGGGTTCTCCAATATAATCTCCAGTCTTCTTCAAATCAATTACAGAAACCGACTTTAAAGTCATTGCCTTGCCAACGGAAATAACACCTTCCCTGCTATAATACTTTCATTTAAATTGTCCCGGAACATACTCAATAATTGGTAATGGCGATATTTTTAATGTTTCCTCAAACTTAAAAGCAGAGGATATTTACATTGCTCTCCATTTTCTGTTCTTCTATATATATATATTTCTGCATAGGAGTTCCCATTTTTGAAAATGCGTTCAATCGTTTATAAGTAGATGTTGCATGAGCCAAATGTTTCTCGTTTAGTGTTTGTTTCTTCGACTGATTTTCCTATGTTTCTCTTTGAAATGTTTCAGCTCTCAAGGCGACGGAATCTATTAAATCATGAGCCAAATGTTTCTCGTTTAGTGTTTGTTTCTTCGACTGATTTTCCTATGTTTCTCTTTGAAATGTTTCAGCTCTCAAGGCGACGGAATCTATTAAATCATCAAACATTCTTATAACTTCATCTCGAATTCGTCTAATATTTACATGTATTTCTTTTATATCTTGAGCAAGTTGATCTTTTGAAGATCGGATATGTTTCGCAACACTCTCACCCCAGTTTTTTTTAGCCCCCTTTAATTACCCCCTTTCCAGAAGGGTCTTTTTCACCAATTTTTTTTAATTTTTTCCCCAAGCTTGCCATTTTCTATGATTAACAATAGACAACTTATAAAAAACCTTTTTTTTAAAAAGGTTCACGAAAAAAATTTCAAATAATTGTTTGTTGGTCAAAATGTTTCAAAGGGGTTTAAATTTAAAAACCCCAAATATTTCCCAAACATTAGCTTCTTTACGTTTCACCAAAAATTTTTTTTATTTCAAGAGGGCCGGATAAATTAAAATTTTAACTTGGAATTTTTTAAAAATTGAAAAAAAATTTGTCAGCTTTCAGTTTGCTTGCCCTTTTTTAAAAACGTTTTTTCAGGCACTAGTAGTTACTCAAATAGAATAACCAACATTTTGTGATGTTATTCTTGAATTAGTAGTACCATAAAGTGTTTACTAGAATTCATTTCGTAGAATGTTAACTTAACATTATTATATAATGTTAATTTTGGCTGAAAATGGTCAGTCATTGTACATTACTTCCTCTTGATCATGATCATGTACAATAATCACAAGCATGAACAAATCTCCGAGTCGAACCACAGACCTTCAATACACTAGCTAGATTACTTCCTCACATTTGATCTTAAAATGTAATCCCTGGCGGAATTAAATTTCACTGTGTCTATCTAATCAATCATCTTAACCACCCTGCCACAGAGGCCCAATTTTCCGTTATAATGGGATGAATAAAACAAACATTTCACAAAAATCTCTGAAAAAACTCCATTCAGATTATTCAAAAAGCTTGTTACAATGCACCAACCAAACCTTTATAAAATACAAAAACAAAGCTATAGCTTCAAAATTCTATTCTAAAGCATTATATAAGACAAATTGCAAATAACGATGAAAAAGATTAAAATTGGACAAGAATGTTGCACTCAAGGTTATATGGAAAACATACTATGATTGGGTGCGTTCTAGAACACAGGTTGCGATTTTGAGGGGAAAAAAAAAAAAAGAAAACAAGAGCAAAAATGTAAAATATGATCATTTTTAAGAGTCATTTCGATTGCTTTTATAACTATGTATTGTTTTTTGAAGAGGGTTTTTGAAATGTGAGTAGGACGGTAGTTTTTCTATCATCTTTTGGAGGCGTGCTGCTTTAAAAATACAAAAATACCATAAACATAGATAATAACATAAATAAATGTTTCAAATGTTTATTCAGTAAGCCTTCAACATCTGTTTTCGACATATCCAGACGTCTTAAAAGTGACTTAACAAGTACGCAGACAAAATTGAAAAAGAAGAAAAGTGTTTTATCTCCCGAATAAAACAAGCGCCCGTTAATTCCTTCAATCACATATAACATAAATTTATGTACGGTATGGGACACTGCGGTATTCTCTGTAGTCAAAATAGATGAAGATTCGCCAAACTCACCTCGCATTTGGTATTCACAACTTCTAGGGCCTTTCCATCAAATTGTATCTAAATTTCGAACTTTTTCTATTTAACTGGAAAAACACGGTATGTATACAAAACGCGAATGTGCCAAGTTTATGATATTGTAACACGTTCATGGATTTATGACACAAGCAGCATCAGTACACGTACATGACTCTGTAAAATGTACATGATATTCTGACACTTATATGATATAGTAACACGTACATTGTACTGTTACACGTCCATGGTATTATGACACATACGAAGCATTAAGGCATGTACATGACAATGTAACATTTACATGATATTGTAACACGTACATGATATTGTAACACGTAGTACATAATATTGTAACACGTACATGATATTGTAACACGTACATGATATTGTAACACGTACATGATATTGTAACACGTACATGATATAGTAACACGTACATGATATAGTTACACGTACATGATATTGTAACACGTACATGATATTGTAACACGTACATGATATTGTAACACGTACATGATATAGTAACAAGTACATGATATTGTAACACGTACATGATATTGTAACACGTACATTGTACTGTTACACGTTCATGGTATTATGACACATACGTATCTTTAAGGCATGTACATCACAATGTAACATTTACATGATATTGTAACACATGCATTATATATATTGTAACACGTACATAATATTGTAACACGTACATGATTTTGTAACACGTACATTGTACTATGAAACGTACATGGTACCGAGGGAGTTACAAGATACTTGAATCGATAATCTGCAAATAAACGATTCATTGATTATGTCACTCGGATTTAGGTAATTGATAGTAGATATCAAACCTTCATTCAAAAACATGAAACTATGACACGCACGATGATATTAAGGAAGGTACAAAATACGTGAATAAATACCATGCAGAAAATGTACGGTGAATCGTTATAAATAAGAGTTATTATATTTTAATCAAAAGAACGCCTGGAGAGATTAAATATCGGAACACGACAGACTATTACTGAAACATGTGTAAATGCAAGTAGGCTTGCTTTAATTTTAATGTGTTAAATGTCTAGAAAAAAATGTTAATTCCGAGATATCCATTTAACAGTTAACAGTAAAAGACAATGATCGCCGCCTATATCTCTCATGGAAATACCTATATGGTCCAAAGTGGGCCTATTTCAGTGACCTCAAGCTTTTCCCTAAATAAGTGGTATTTGCCAGAAACTTCAGGTTCAAAAATAATAGTTTCCATTTTTATAATCTTAGCAATAAAACTACTGATCTGAAGATTGAGCCGTTTATACTAAAATACCAAAGTCTTCACATTAATTTAGTGTAAAAACAATAAGACGAATGTGAAAATAAGTAGAAAGTACATTTCTGCGGTGTTCTGATAGGACCAGAGCGTTTTCTCTGGGAACGAAAAGATCAAAGCACAAAAGAACGATGGTGACAGAACGATGGCGAATCAATCATATTGTTATCATCTTTTTTGTCTTATTTTCATCATCTTACTGTCGTATTATCACCATCTTACTGTCGTATTATCACCATCGTACTGTCGTATTATCACCATCGTACTGTCGTATTTTCACCATCTTACTGTCGTATTTTCACCATCGTACTGTCGTACTTTCACCATCGTACTCTTGCTTTCCTCATATACAAAGCGCGACAGTACGATTTTAAAGCACAATAGTATGATGGTGACAATACGAGAGTACGATGATGATATAACGACAGTACGATAGTTAAGTACAACAATACGATGGTGACAATACGAGAGTACAATGATGATATAACGACAGTCAATAGTTAAGCACAACAATACGATGGTAACAACACGATGGTGATATTACGACAGTACGATTGTAACAACACGACATAACAATGTACTGTCACTATTGTACTGTTGTGCTTCGCCATCGTACTGTCATATTGTCACCATCGTAATGTTGTACTTTGTCATCGTATATTTGCGCTGTTAACATTGAAGTGTCGTAATTGGCACAAAACGCGCTTGTCCGAACTGAACTCTGTACGCTTCAGTGTGAAGCAAAAATACATAATGTCTTGATAAAACGTATTTTTATGTGAGTGTAATGTAGGCGGTCATGGCCAAATGGTCAATGTCGTTGAAGTCAAATCGCATTCCTGTCAACGCTGTCAGTTTAAGCTAGCGTCTTTGGATTATTTTTCATGAGAGATGTATTCATCTACTTTACGGATTGTCGTTGGTTCTTCTCAGGTGCCCGTTAGTGTTGGAAATTATGCATAGTGGGGCACCCTATGTCCTCCCACATCAGTTAAAAGCTTGAAAGTACTTATACAACCTATACTGTATTGATGATGTTAAAAACAAACAAAAATAATGAAGTATAATGCACATGCACTATTATGATGTACATATTATTTACCAGTTAATTGTCACTCTGATCCTCAACCTGCGGGAAATAGACAGGGACTCTCACGTTTAGACGCCGGTTCGGAGGTACGGGTTTGAGACAGCCCTTGCTAGTTTGGCATATAAACATGGAAAACAAGCAATTATTATAGTATTGCAAGCAATCCATAAGTCCCCTACCGGTTAGAACCCCAGCAACATTCTGATGGGCCATTGGCCATTCAATTTTACCAGTGAATGAATGACATGAATGAACTTAAATCTTTTGAGTTCTAAGTTTGTCTATATCAGAGTAATGTGTAAAGTTTCCCTGCCTAGTAAGGGAATTATGTTTATACAACCTTGTCATATTATTACTATGTGGGATTTTAAAGTAAATCCTATAAGGAATGAAGAAGTTGGAGTGAAAAATACCAATTTCTCGAGAAAAAAATCTAAGTTCAAGGGGGACATAATTCTGGAAATAGTCTTGTTAAAGTATTTAACCTTCTCAAAAATGTTGAGTGATAATAATAAACATATATATGAAGTTTGAAGTCGATACATTAGGAAATAAAGAAGTTATTAAAAAAGACAACATTTTTTTTCATAAAAATTCTAAGTTCAAGGGAGGTAATACTGATCATTTTTGTGCTAGAGTTGTAAACCTTGTCACATATGATGTGGTTGATGACCAGAAACTTGTATTTAAAGTTTGATGTAAACACCTTAAGAAATAAAGAACTTAGAGTGAAAAAGCTGAAAAATTTAAATCAGAAATCATGAAATTCAGGCTATTTGTTGCCATAGCAACCAGAATTTTCAACATAGGAAGAAAAAAAAGATGTGCATAATCTCCATTCTGCCATCTATCCATATATCAAGTTTCATAAAAATATTTTCAGTACTTTTTGTGTTATCGCGGGATCCAGTTTTGTGGACGGACTAACTGACGGACTGACAGACAGACGGACGGACAGACGGACAGAGGGTAAACCTAAAGTCCCCTCCGGTTTAACCGATAGGGGACTATCAATGCATCAATCACATGATCATATATGTATATACTAAACGCATGAACATATTGAGTATTAAAGGAATAAACATATTTTAAACAAGTTTCAAGTTTTTCAAGTTTTTTTTATTTTAACAAGGCCCATATGGGCATCAGTTTTATAATATAAACAGTAAAATTTCACAAACAAATGAGCATTAACAAAAAAAAAATAATACAGATGTGTAAATAAAGCTTGAGACAAAATAATTTGCATGATAAATACAAAAATAAGACCAGATATACTTATGAATGACTTTACAAATGAGTGACTAGAATGAGACATTATGCAACCGCACAATGGAAGTTCCCGACCAAAACGCAAATGAAGTGATGCAGCGACATGGTGTAACCACAACATGGGGCCCATGAAGCCCCACATTGCAACCACACCATGCCGGTACAATTAGTTCCACAAAAATTAAATTGGAAGTGTCACAATGCGATTACAAATGTCATGAGACCTTAAAGATGAAAAAAAATTAAATAAAATACATAAAAATAGTTAAAGTAAACAATGAAAAACAAGACAATACTTGGCAATAGATACTGACTAGAAGTTGGTAAACATTATTTCACAATTGACATTATTCTTTGTGTAAAAACAGACAGTTTGATTAATACAGTTCTATCAGTAAATAATTGCTGTAAATTAAACATGTTACCTCTTCGTAAATTAATGGGCAAGTACTTTCTACGATAAATGTTAAAATAAGGACACTGAAAAATATAATGAAACTCATCACCTAATAAAGAATTATTTTGACAGAGATGGCAATATCTTAAATCATGATCCAAATTTGTATAACGACCCTTTTCAAAAGGTAGTTTATGGTTACTACATCTAAACCTACACAGCGATAAGGCTAGATTTCTAGGTAATAGTTTAAAATAGGGTTCTAACTCAAATGAGGATTTAAAAATTCTGTAAGTGATACATTTTGCTAGAGTTTAACACCTGTTCATGCCACATTTGAACATATTGGTCTTTGATTCTAGATTTGACACTATTTTTAAAATAAGAAGGTGATAACACAGATTGGTTTATCCAGTATTCAGCAAAACCAAGCTCTTGCAATGATTTTAATGCAATGTTAATAACCGTCCATTAAATCTTACTGCCGCGGTAATCAGGTCAAAAAATAGTACCTTGATTTTTTCTAAGCTGACTCATCACTCATCACAGACATGTACAATATGAAAATATTTTCATTCTTTAATTTCATATCTGCAATTTGTAAAGATAATAATTCTCTGAAAAATTCTTGATTTTTGTTAAAATCACTACTCCGTGATGTCATACTGCCGCGGTAATCAGGTTAAGGCATACGTACGTCTGTAATAAATAGTTCTGGTATGAAAAACCCTTCAAAATAATAACTTTATCAATATTTTTTTAACAAAAAGCATAAATGAAAATTTTATAAGTAAATGCTTTAATTTAGTGGCAAATATTTCTTTATTATTTTTGATAACAATTTTCCAATTACTACGCAGCGACCTACTGTTTATGACGGGTCATTAACTAGAACGTTGCAACACCGTATTCTCAATATCATGCATGTTCTTTTGTTGTTATAAACCATTAATAGTCCTTAGTATTTTTATTAACTTATTAGTACACCCCAGGAGGCTGTACGCGGAAAACGCTCATAAACCGCTATATCATATAGCTGTAAATATTCTGCATACATTTAACTAAAAAATTCACTGATGATGATGAACATATAGTTTTGAAAACATTATATTCTTGAACCATTATCGCCCGAAAAAAAACTATTTTAACTACAAAACCCCTAAGGACCCTCCGACAAAATTCCAGGCACAATATTACATTTTACATTAGCAAATAAAAAAAAAGCAATACTTATATTTTCATATTACATAATTCATTAATCAAACTTTTAACATAAAAAGTATCTTTGGCAAATGACAGATCCCTACTCTGATCTTTTATTTGTATAGGAATAAATTTAAACATGTGCTCCTTTT
>NW_026854463.1:0-93816 GCF_026571515.1 Ruditapes philippinarum | reverse complement strand
AAAAAGACAAAAAATGAGAAAAATAATATAAGATAAAAAGAAAACAAGCAAAAAGAAACAAAAGAAAAAAAAAACACACACAAAAAAACACAAAAATAATTTTACTGTACTTACATTTATACTAACTAGTAAATGCTTTCATACTTTACTTGGTGCTCTACCTTATCTCTTTACCAACAGTACTGGGTATATATATATATATATATATATATATATATATATATATATATATATAATTAATACTTTACTTCAGCATGGACACGCCTTTTCTACTTTTCTTACATTTAACATGAAACAAAAAGTATGATGGCATATTCCTGCCATCAGTTTTATCGCGTAACTAGTAGTTTTCGTATTAACACGATAAATAACAGATATTTATCAGGCTATCAAGATATTATTTTTGTTATAATGATAGATAAATAACGAATAAGTTTCTAACTTCAGAAAAAAAAACACTAAAAAGTGCCCAGAACTGCAAACACTTACCAGTTAAATAATAGATAATTATCTGTTTATTTTCAAAACTTTTTGGGTTTTTAACTTCAGTGTCAGATACGTGTACTGTAGATAAATTTTCATCTTAAGATCCTGTAAGTCAACTTTTATGGTTTTATACAATAAATGTGATGCTCAAATGAAGATTTGTCAATATTGTAAGTTCCAAAAAGCATTATTTATTTAACATGAATTACATTTCATGTTAATAAAGGGAGGTTATTAGAAATTTACTTTCAATAAAGTATAAACCAAATTTTTCAATAAGAAATGAATGCATATACTTTAAAGAATACTTATAATGCTTATAAACATTTGCAATACATATTGAACATATTTTATTTTAGGATGTTTGGAAATCGTTTTAGAAGAATAATTATAATATTATACATAAATTAAAATTAAATTTCATCTAGTGTTGTTACATCCTTACAGGATCTGCATACATGGATAATGCAGAATATTTCGGACATGTTCCGCGATGATTATATAGCTAACTATTGGCAGGAATATGCCACCATAACAAATTTCCCAGCCGTCAATTTGATTAACACTGAAAGATGATTACACTGAAAGATGATTACAGATATCACACAAAGTGTAAGAATATATCAAGTTTTATAAAACTGCGTGTATATGTTAATAAGATTTTGACACTTACTTTTGTTATGTACGAACTTTAGAAGTGTACGGTGGCATATTGTTAATTGCTTGGTTAAAACCCGTTATGGTATCAATTTGAAAGGAATGTTTGTTAAAAGTATGGATTTGGATACATTAAAAACTTTTGTTTGAATCGATAATATGGGAGCAGTTTTTGAAAATGTTGACTAGATTCTAGATTAGAACTTAAGTGAACTTAATGTTAATATTCAAGAAGCAGAAAAATGGATTCTGCTGGCAGAATGTTTTCGCGCGCGTTGAATGGAGATGAACGCGATATTTATTATGACGTCATTTGGAATGTCGCAGGGCGTGGCAAAGGACATTAATGATCAATATCATTAAAAATAATTGGAGCCTAGATCGTGAATGACAATTAATGTGCGGCTTGCTAGACAGTTGTTTTTGTAATAAAAAGTCCATGGGAACCCAAAGTTTTATTTCCCTTTAATAATGTGATAAATAAAAATATATCTGTCATCAATTCTCATGCTTTACAAGTAACAATGAAAATCTTCGCAAGAAAAAAATAAAACAAGTTATATCATTATCTTAACTCCACCTTTTTATATGTTAGAAATTATTATTGCTAATCCAACAGAAAGTGTCACGTGGCATTTACTTGTGTCAATTATTATCAGCCAATCGCTGATTTTAAATCGTACCACGTGATCATCCTATATATTTCCATACTTGACATTGTAGCGTCTAATATATTTATCCTTTATTAGACAGTTGCGTGAATTTGAAACGTCAAAGATGATTGCCGTTAACAACAAAATTATCCAAGGGCCCCCGACTCTCAAACCATAATAAAAAATATCTCCAGTTCGTAATTTATTACCATAGCGTGAAACGAATGACCGTTTCGTTTTTAAAAATCAGCACTCGGAATACCCTCGGCTATTATGACTGACGGAAAGGCCCGAGAAGATGCAATTGCACTTTTACATTCCAAAAAGGGCGTCGCGCTTCGGCGTTGACGCCATTTAGGTTATGTTTACATATTCATAGAACAGAAGAGAACATATTTTTTATCAATCGAATATATTTGGACTCGTATACAGCCTGGGAAATCATATTGGATTCGCGTGACGGTTCGTCCGATATGGTTCGTCCGATATGGCTGTGTACTCACGATAGTGGTGGTATTTGTCCAAATATATTCCGTATTGTACATTTCACTGCTAAATAACCTACCGGGTATATTTCTAATGTGTACTTTCAAAAAGGAAAACTGTTTGAAAAGAAAAAAAAATATATCAATTTTAATCAATTATCAAATATAAACTAAAGTAAAAGAGTGAGGAGTAACATTATGCATAATTCATCGAAGCAAATTATGATATAATAGTGTCGAATAAAGTATACCTGGGACAAAAATGAAATTTATATTTACATGGCTGTATGGAAATAATAAACAGCTATTATAGGAGTGTAACAGGGTCATTGTAACAGTGATACACGGCTTTTATTGCAGTAATGCACGGCTTGCATTTCAATGAAACAATGCTAATATAACAGTGATACACGTTTAATATAACAGTTATACAAGGCTAATATAACATCGATACGTGACTAATATAGCAGTGTTATCGCATGGTTTGGAACTTTTCCTTTGTTCTTTAAAGAGCATTTGGAAACTGTATTGATATATAGCAGTACAGTTTTTCCATTGATTCATATAGGAAAAAAACTCGACTGCTATATAGCTGTTGTACGGAATTCCATAAGGTGTCACCCCGGTACGGAATTAGACCCAGCCCGTTGTAGTCTAGAAAGTAGTTCTTTTAAATTTTGAAATGGCCTATTTCAAGTCATCTTGATTGATACTGGTTATATTTTAAGTATATCTTTAGTATTATGTACATGAAGTTTCATTTCTGAGTACTTTAAAGGTTGTTTTTGATGTATTTTTGCAGGATTTCATTTCTGGGTGGAAGGTTTCATGAGGCACTATGCACAAGAATACACACCAGTTACTATTTGGAATATTCTATAGTGATTACAGAAATTAAAAGCTGCAGAAAAACTCCAAGGGCTAATGTATTATTTTTTTGTGCTAAATTTACTTGGACTGCATTGGTGTTTAAAGAAATGGTCATGAAGTTTCGGTACCGGATTTGCTTTGTCCTAAATTTAGCCTTAAATGTGATGGATTTACTATAGGATATATGGGTCGAAAATTCAGTAGGCCGTCTCCATAAACGACAGCTTACTGCTCACTGCTAACTGGACAGCCTGCTACTCACTGCCTACTGCAAACTGCTTATTGACAGTGGATCAAATAGAAGTATTCCGCATGTACACACATGTGCGCCCGCCATTTTGTTGAAAAAATCTGCTGAGGTAAACTTTGCGGAAAACAATGGTAAGTAAATTAAAAAGGATTATTTTATAATTAAGCCTAATAATTTGTAATAATGACTTGTGTACGTCCCACCATTGCACACTGCTTTAATTATGTTATGAAATGGTTCCACGTGCCTCTTGCACAGGTGATTGATAAATTGTCAAATAAAGGACTCGTTTAAGGGTAAATCAAATAAATAATAAATTATATTCAAAGTATCTGTGTTCAACCTTCAACATGGACGGGCTTGAGCCCACTATTCCTCGGTTGAGAGGCGGAGATCTGGACCATTATGTCAACACTCCCTTATTTTATTTAGAATTTCATAGTTTATTAAACTTTCATTTGACAATGTAATACATTTCTAGAAGAATATCTGTAATATACTGGTGAAATCACTGGTGAAATTTAGGCTAAACATTCTCTCATAATCAAAAATGTGTGAGTTCATTTACGAGATCATTTTGGTTCAGTTTTCATTGGCTGTTAGTTATAGCTTATAAATGTGTAATTCCTTATTAGATGTTATGTTATGCATTTTTGTTAAGTTGATTGCACTCTTGATAAGATATGTGCTTTGAAGGTTAATTATAGAATCAATTTTATTCTAGTACAGAGGATGATAAATCTGACAGAAACATTTCAATGGAGGAACAGCCTATACTTTCATTGACTTCACAGACAAGTAATAGAACCAAGACACCTGTATGAAAATATTGAAATTACAATGGAAGAGGAAAAGGACTACATAAATGTATAAGTTCTTATTGGCGAGTTTAACTCGGATTCCTTCTGAAAGCATAAACAAAGACAAACTTGACTGTATTCAAATTGTTTCAAAAACGTTCAATATGTCAATGACATAAAGAGTGCAAACATGAAGTGATTAATTACAGTTTGGATCAGCTTATTTTAGTTTTATGAAAAGCCATCGTTATACTCTTGTTTAAATTCAATCGTGCTTTTGAAAAACTCTGAGAAATAATAGATTCTTAACTATTAAAAGTTGCTTAAAAATTTCTGATAGACAAAATGATCATGTTAATGTTACAATATATTTTTGACGTGTTTGTTTAAAATCTATCTTTTATATAATTTTCATAACTATCTTGTTAACAAACACACTTAAAAGTGAAATTTTAGGTTGGTCATTTTTTCCATTTCTTTTTGCAATTACCCAATGAGCAAATCTGCCTTCTTATTTGCCAGAATCATCAAGTGAAAGTCATTACTATTTGTATCAGGGTTCTAGAGGTTTGACAACTAAGGTAAACAGTTCTAAAACATCGTGATAGTGTAGAACTTCTATGGTATAATATGAAGCAATTTTACAACGTGTATATCTGTTTATATTGCAGAGTATATTTAAATTACAGAACTTTTAATTATAATTCTACTTTTATATTAATTACTTTCCCCGAAACTTTACAAATATTTTATATAGATTTTGATATTTTACAGGCGTGTCATAATTTCTTTTTTTAAATAACGGTGTATACAAGAAAATATTAGCTTACTGGTCTCATTATTGCGACAAAACATACTTTTTATGTGGTGTTATAACCAATAAGTGTATTTTGTTTTTCTTTTAAATTGTAAATAAAAAGTTCTTTAAAAATAAAATATCATAATTTAATTTTGTTTATGTTTAGCTCCCCGGAAAACAAATTTATGACAAAATAAATTGAAATTGGTTATATATATGTTTACCATAAAGCAAAGTCGTTTGTTGAATGTTGTAACATGACCAAGTTGGAAAAAAACAATATTCAACATTGTCCACATTTAAATAGTGTCTTAGTCCATCAATTTTAAATGCATAGGATCGCGAAAAAAGTATGTATTAGGAAGATGAAGATTACGTTATATTATTAGTTCCGTAAGAAATACATCTGAAGCTCCAATATCTTGCAAGTTTACTGGATATTTTTTCTTCAAAACAGCTTGAGAAGTTAACCTAAACACTCTTTTCTTAAGACAATGAAATACAAAGAAGTCCGTACAACAATATATTGATTAATCTGTTTTCTATCCTGTGGTTTTAATGCCTTTATCATAAGTTATAAAAATCAGAATGTAACACAGGCAATACTGCAAAAACTAAGCAATTACATTCGGAAGCTCAAATTTCGGATACCGCAGTTCATTATATCGTAAAGCAAATACTAACATTCCTTTATATTAAATAATAATACCCACGTAACTCAAAGATCTTTCAATGATTTTATTTATTCATCGACTTTCCAATTATAACACAATAATTGACATGTTAGTTAACATGCTTCTGTCAAACAATTTTTTAACATCTACTAAAGTAACATTTTCTTGAGTCAAATCTAACGCTTTGTAGATTAAGGTATACATGTACGGTCTACAATCATCAGAACAAGTATTAACTAAACGGTTCCATGTATGATTTGGACTATTCTCACAGTACGTGAATAAACTACTGGTAATCCGAAACGTGACAGGTATATATAATTTGTCTGAAAATCTATATATCTATGTTTTGGGCACCATTATCTAGATTTTTTTAACAAAACATTATAGCATTATTTTCAAAATGCCAACATAAAACTGGCCGTTGTAATTTAAATGTAAAAACAACGACGTTCATGACATAACAATGCTTATGTTTAAAAATATCATTAAGCTCTATAGTTATAGGGTACGGTCAATATCATTTAATGAACAAATATAATATACATGTTATATGGTAGATGTATCTAAATGCATTTTACAAGCTTGAACAGGGATATACATAGCAAGCAGTTATGTTTGGTAGCTCAAAATTACCGAACAGAAAAAATTTGTAACATTTTGTTTGGTAACATTTTTGTAATAGAAAGAGCATCGAAACACTAGGATATCTGATTTGTGCGAGGGGGCGTAGCCCCCGAGTATTAATCAGATTGCCGAGTGTTAAGATGCTCTTTCTCTTTTGTATCATAGTCAAACATAATATCACGTTCCGTGTTGTCACAATATGAAACCCCGGAAAAAAGTAATCAATGAACGAGCATCTGAATATGATATTTCCGTCGCTTTTCCTTTCTCTGGCGTCACAATAAGTAAACCCCAGCAAAAATGAGCCAATCAATGGACATGCTCAGGAGTGCGGGTAACTAATTCCTGCACTCCAGTTAACGCACTGTGCATGTATATGTATACGATTTAACTGTGACACATTTTCAACAGAAAGGTCCCCCAAACTATGATATGATACAAATTAAGTTTACAGGTCTATGATTTGGAAAAGTTCCAGATGCCTGCAAAGATAAATACTTATTTTTCTGCTTAGTAAAACGAGAATTATACATGTACATGTATAAATGTAAATGTAAATGTTTCAGTCAAAGTCTTCATAAATGATACAGAGTAATCCTTGACCAATACTGTTTCAAACGGCCTCATTGTAACATATAAACACATTGGAAAAAGTACGTAAAAAGCCAACATTTACTGTCAGGCAATTAATAGGGTATTTGACAGGTGTAACAGTTGGCATTTATCAATGAACAGTAAGCAATAAACAGTCGCTGTAGGCATTAAGCAGTTGAAGGCAAGCAGTTGAAGGCAGGCAGTTGACAGTAGGCAGTTGACAGTAAGCAGTTGACAGTAGGCAGTTGACAGTAAACAGTAGGCTGTCGTTTATGGAATTCCGTACTGTTGAGTTTTTTTCGCACCTTGTATATATCAATGTAGTTTTTTTCACAGAGGCTCCAATGATAACGAACAATCCCAGTAGCATACAAATGAATTCAATAAAATAAAATAGATAAATAAATATAATGAAAAATATAAACAAAGATAATTAACGAAATGAAATTTACTCTCATTTAATCAAAAAGTTCATCCGCTGAATGAATTATTTCCACTGAAAAAGCCCTTTAATCTTGAATCAATATTGGTAACAGTTGACAATCCGCCTCTTACATTGGATGTCTTTTTTATTTCTTTTTTTTTGCGGCAGCGAAAACACCTTAAAAACTAACTTATCATCAATAACTGTAATGTAGCTAACGATTTATTAATTTATTTCCATTACAAAAAGAAAAACAAACATTATGACATTGCGATAAAACAGTTATAGTATATGAAACTCGTTAGTTACGAGGATATAACACTGGCTGGACGACATTTATTTATTTATTTATTTTATTTATTTATTTCAATTACAAAAAAGAAAACATTTTGCCATTGCGATAAAACAGTTAAAGTATATGAAACGAGTTAATTACGAGGATATAACACTGGCTGGAAGACATTTATTTATTTATTTCAATTACAAAAAGAAAACATTATGCCATTGCGGTAAAACAGTTATAGTATATGAAACGAGTTAGTTAGTGATACAAGCCTAATATAACATTGATACAAGGCTAATATAACAGTGATACACGGCAAATAGAGCAGTAATACAAAGCTAATATATTTCCAACCGATTATGATACATGGCTAATAGAACAGTCATTAACGGCTGATGTAACAGTGATACACGGCTATTGAAACAGTTATACATGGCTAATATAACAGTGATAAACGGCATATATAATAGTGATACATTACTAGTACATGTATATCAGTTATACAAGGCTAATATAACAGTGATACATGGCTCGTATAACAGTGATACAAGGCTAATATTACAGTGAAACAAGGCTTATATAACAATGATACACTGCTTATATAACACTGATACATGGCTGATATTACAGTGATGCATGGCTAACATAACAGTGATACACGGCTAATATAGCAGTGATACACGACAAGGCTAATATAACAGTGATATACGGCTAATATAACAGTTGTACATGGCTTATATAACAGTGATGCAAGGCTAATATAATAGTAATTCAAGGCTAATATAACAGTGATATACGGCAATTATTGCAGTGATACATGGCTAAAATATCAGTGATAGATGACTAATATAACAGTGAAACAAGGCTAATATAACAGTGTATCACTATTATAAATATAACAGTGATATTATACGAAGAAGTCGAAGACCAGGACTACGAAACGGGCGTCAGATTTGGCTTGGACGGCTTTACACTTACCAGATATATTTAAAAGGAAATCAAATAAGTAACTCTTTAAAAATATGTAGAAGAAGAAAAGTTTGTTTCCAACTTGTACACATAAAGTACCTAATTGTTAAAAGTAATAATACTAGCGAGGTTTCACGCACGCGTAAAATGGCGGCTGCGAAGGAATGGCCAGCTTTGCACTGACTATTTTAGAATAACCAAAAAATATTTCTACGTAGACGAATGTCTGTTTAGAATTGTAGAACTTAAAGGGGAAGCATAACGACACGAAAATTTCATTACGACGTTCTAGTATAGAACTGTGACATCATGGGTACCATATGTTGTTTTGTGCCAGGTATCCGACACTATGTTCTTAATGCAGACACGCTCGTAATGCCGTGGACATTATTAAATCTATCCCAATCAAACGATTTCATTATTCTAAACTTTTAATAAGCAAATGACCAACAATAAGAATCAAATTTGAGCATGAACATAGTACATATGCATGTTTAAGTCATTAAAGGCATCAGACTCTACCAAATATAACCAAAATAAAAATAAAAAAACACACACGCGTGACATCACAGCGTATATAGTTTACAATTTAAAAGGCGGCTATTGAAATTTTGAAACCGTACGGTAATATCCAAATCATTTCAATCAAAAAATACAATTTTTTAAAATATAATATATCATACATTTTAATTTCTTCAAAACAAACTTATTTCCTAGTTTCTAAAAGTAAACAAACAGACCGATTGAAAAAAAAACATATGTTTTATTTACAATCCAATGCAACACCAATGCGTTTTGTTCCATGTGGTTCCCCTTTTTAGGTTTACCTTTGTTAGAGAAGAAACGAGTTAACGCTTGGTTTAATTTTAGCCTGGCTCCAGGATGTCAAATCTCGGTAAACTTCAGACAGTTGCTCAGTTCATTATTTGTATACGGAGATAAGAAAACATTGTCTTTCCATTTGAGGAAAATATGAATAAAAATGTTTTGCAACAAAGCAAGAAATCTTAAATTGGTCATGTTCGTGAAGTTGGCAGCCTAGCAGCCTGGCAGCCTAGCAGCCTGAAGTTGGCAGTCTAGCAACCTAACAGCCTGAAGTTGGCAGCCTAGCAGCCTGGCAGCCTAGCAGCCTAAAGAAAACTAAGAATAGTACAAACATGAAAATGGTCGGAAATACATCAGTAGCACTTCCTTATATCATTCCACGCCTTTTTTCAATATCGTGATCTTTATTTTTTAAGATGTAGAACTTTATCTTAACATAATTTTTTTCATTCTGACGCTTCGAAATTTGTGAAGTTAGCAGCCTAGCAGCCCAGCAGCCTAGCAGCCTAAAGAAAACTAAGGATAGTACAAACATAAAAACCGTCGGAAATGAATCGGTAGCACATACTTAGACCATTCCACGTCTTATTTCAATATCGCGATCTTTGTTTTTTTTAAATATTGAACTTTATCTTCTTTTTTTTTCATTTTAACGCTTCGAAATTTGTGGAATTAGCAGCCTAGCAGCCTGGCAGCCTAGCAGCCTAAAGAAAACTAAGGATAGTACAAACATAAAAACCGTCGGAAATGAATGGGTAGCACATACTTAGACCATTCCTTGTCTTATTTCAATATTGCGTTCTTTATATCTTTTTTTTTAATTATTGAACTTTATTTTTTTTTCATTTTGCCGCTTCGGAAATTTATGAAGTTAAATGAATGTTTGTACTATCCTTAGTTTTCCATAGGCTGTTAGGCTGCTGGGCTGCTAGGCTGCTAACTTCACAAATTTCGAAGAGTCAGAATGAAAAAATAATTTTAAGATAAAGTTCTACATCTTAAAAAATAAAGATCACGATATTGAAAAAAGGCGTGGAATGATATCAGAAAGTGCTACTAATGTATTTCCGACCATTTTCATGTTTTTTTCTATTTTCTTTTTCTATTCTTTAACTATTCTTAGTTTTCTTTAAGCTGCTAGGCTGTCAACTTCAGGCTGTTAGGCTGCCAGGCTGCTAGGCTGCCAACTTCAGGCAGCAAGGCTGCAAACTTCAGGCTGCTTGGCTGCCAACTTCACGAACATAAATTGGTCTTGAAGTGTAAAGTTGATGAATGTCAATATACACGACTCGCAAAGTTAATTGTGTCATTCCGCAGTTAATTATGCGGCTTTTTCAAAGTTCTAAAAGACTCGGCTGCTTTGCAGCTAATAACAGTCGTAAAGAATGTATATACAAAGTATAAATAATATTAACAATTATCAAAGGGACTGTCCTATTTTAACAAGATCGAACTGAAAATATTTTTTCAAGTTTAATATTTCATTTCATGTAGGTGGAGACCAAAGTCTTTTTATGCACAAATTCCGTTGTTCCAGAATAACTTATTCCACTGTGAAAATTGGTCCAAAATTGAAAACGCTTTAAATTTCACAATAACCCAAAAAAATACGATTTCCATTTTTTTCCAATTTATTTCTTAGTAGATGTCTTAATTTTCTTTGGCATATTTTTCTGTTTCATGTGCCCAAGTTGATCTATGTAACAAATTCAAATTTTAAGTTTTAGACTTTTGGACCTCAGTGAAGGAGTTTTTTTATTCATCATTGTACTTTATCAAAATCTGCATTTAACAAGTATTTACATACATGTTTATGATAAAAGTGAATTGGTCTCTAACTGAATACCGATATATGTAATACCATATAATAATTTTTGATGGTACTTAACAGGTATATATATGGTGAACAATACTATGTTGTTCTAGAACACTTTATTATATGCTTTATATTATCATATCGAACCATACACATATCTAGCAACAACAACACCCATGTATAATTCTTTCGTGGTTTGTTGTCACCTGTTAAATACCATGTTCATTAAAAATCACTTGAGAACCCTTTCAACATTGCTTGCCAGAAATATATATTTCGTAAGATTATCCAAATTATTCATTTCGTTTGTTTTTTTTATCAATATTTGATATACTTGCGGAAAATGTGCTCATTGTAGACAAAATCACTTTTCGTTGTTACAGGCAGAATTTCACTGTCAAATCTGTCATTTTGAATTATTAAAATTACCTATCTCATAGCAAAAGATGTATTTCTAACAGAAAGTATTCTTAGTTTGGGCAATCTGTAACATTTAGCTGTACATTGTTGCACCGCGCATTGGGGTCAAACGTACTTTTGGGTCGACCCTCAAAGTGCGTAACACACTTTGGTGTCAAAATTTAACCCCAAAGTGCGATACATAGGTACATATGCATTTAAAATGAAGATATTTTAAAATAATATCTTGTAGTAATTGGCAATTGTGAACTAAAAATACATTGTAAAGAAATGTATTTATTCGGCACTAACAATAGCAGACGATATATTATTTAAATGTTTATATATACGGGTTTCAATTTTCAATTTACAATGTAATAGAAATATGTTTAATATTCAATTATATTTCTCATAGGATGGTGGCCTCTCGGTTTAAATATGTATGATGCGTATTTAGTGTAATAATACATTAGATAACATATTATTTAAGTCTTACCAATGAACTAACTTTATGTGCCAATAACTAGAGATTGCATGTCACACATATTTCCATCTACCTTTTACGATAGGATCTGTTGTTGACCCATTAAAAGTCTGGATTTACCTTAATTCTAGATATATTTAAAAACATCTATGAATTATAGTATAATAAATAAAGATAAGACAAATCTAAATGAAAATAAAAAGAAAAGAAACAACTTACTATTCATTTCATTCACAGTATATTTCTAAGAGTTTTAATAACAAAACAACAAAAACATGTGTTTGATTTTTTTTTTGATAACTCAGCTTATTATGTAATAACTTTGTTCAACAGTTGTCTCCAGAGTTTGATAGCATACCGGCATACATACAAAAATAGACCTGTCAACAATGTTTGAATTAGATTTATAAAAATACGCATTTTGAGTAGTAGTTACAGAAAAAAGAAGAAGAAATACTTTATTTGTAATTTATACATTTACAGTATATCGTTTCATACAGTAGTCACATGACAAAAGTAAAGAAAACAAAAATGATAATAATAAGTTTAACTAATTACATTCAAAGAATTTTGTTACGGAGAACAGACAGTTGTCAAAAAATAACAAAAAGAAAGAACATCACTACATCATAATTAGTCATAGAAATAAAGAGTTCTAGGAAAATCAACAACAGCAAAAACAGATGTGTAAATGCAACGGCTTCAAAAGTATAGTTTTACATGTTTATTATTTTTTTAATAATGATATATAAAATAAGTTGTAACAATTTATATTAAAAAAATGCGTTATGGAGTAACAACTGGAAGTAACAGTTCTTGTCTCTTTTTATTGGCTACATCTATATATTTTACTAAATTTACAAGTATAGCTTTATTTTCTGATTGTAACAATTATACTTATTAACTCTTAGGTCTTGTAAAGTAATAACGCTTGATGCTTGATAAAAGCAAAAGAGAGTATAAAGTGTAATACAATATATAACATGAAACACATGAAAGCACAATGCAGTGTTATTAATAAATCTTTAACCTACTGACAGCAATTTCAAACTGTTGGTTCCTTAAGAGGCTCCGCTTAGAATACAGTCCGATACCAAGTTGTTTGACATCCACCTTTCAATTTTTGTTGATTTCGTAAAAAATTAAATAAAATTAAAAGAATCAAATAGACTTCATTTTCACGAAAATATTATCATTTTCTTCAATTTTGTTTACAATAACTCTCAGTTAGTATAATTTACAAAGCAACATGAGCAAATCAAATATGTAAACATATAAAAGAAATAGGTCACTGTGATGCTTTCAGAAAACGAAAATAATTGTATAACATAGAGAAAAATATAGATTTATGTTTGTAAGCTGATATATCATATGTTAAAAACTTGTTTTTAGTTTTTGTCTAAATTATTAAAAAAATAAAATAAATGTTAAGTACCGTTTGATAGAAAATATAGTAATCTAATTGCGTTAATCTGGGGAAATCATTTATATTTTCTGCTCAAACGGGCATTTGATTGACAGATAGCTTATGCTAAAACAGATCGCGTGGTTAAGTGAATTTCGTTTTAGTACTCTATCTGATTGGTTAATTTTTATTACCGCTCCAAACACATGATTTTTCGTATCAATTGATTGACACATCGTGTTTATTTCAGGTGTGAATCACCTAGGAGTCACGTGGCTCTCTGTGTGCGTGTGACGTAAAAATGATGTCGTCTGGTTAAATGAAGTCAGCTTTTTTTACAACTTGGAAATAAGGTATATGAGTACTTTACACCGGATGCAGTTTCAGACCGGGATATCTTATCAGAGGGAAACACTTGCTCGAGGGTAACTGTTTAATATTGAACAAGACTCTGCAGTGGTGCCTGTGAATAGTCACTCTAAAGTCAGTTATTACCGTCCGTGACAAGGGTTTTTATAGCTTGCATTTATTTATTTTTTTTTTGGTTGAAAAGAAATAATGATAGCTTTAAGATTTTATTGAGCATTTTTTTTTATCTTATCGTAATCTATTTATCTACTTGATTTATCAAAGATACAGTATGATGTCATTTTTAGCACGCGACTGATATAAACGGTATAAGATGACGACGTTTTGTAGAGCAGGTAGCAACAAAAGTAACCGCAATCTCATATGTATACAAGAAAAACATGCCCTTTCCAATTTGTGGATGCACAAAATAAATGTGCACCAGTCATTTTCATGTGAAGTAGAGAACAAGCTTATTTTTGTATCTGTTGGTGTAACATTTTGCCTGGGACATAAAATATACATGTATATTTTAAGTCCCAGATTTTGCAAAACTTGTAACAAATTCATTTAACAACGATAAAAATGAAAATAAATATATTTGTGCACATGTCATCAATAAGAAAATGAAATCATATCACAGTATATTACATATCACGCATTCCAAAAAAAATAATAAATCAATAATTAATTAATAATAAAATAATTTAAAAAAATAATGATTGTAAATTTTTGTTAAAAGTAAATAGATTTTGCACTTAACATTAGTATTGTTTTATCACAGTTAAGTATTGTAAAAAGGAGTACCAATGGTTCTAAAATTCCCTATTTTATACTAGTCATTAGTAAATATTAGTACATTTTTTTCTAATTATCATGAAAGACATAAACATTTACTTAATGGTTCTAAATAATTTCACTTCCATTGTTTCTAAATTTATATGGTAATATATCTGCTTATATTTAACATTTAAACAAAATTCTAGTTATTCTAAATATTATACATCTATGAATTGCTAAATTATATTTTCTTAAAATTCCATATACAAAGTCGCTTTGTTTAGAATGTTTTACTCTAAAAGCTTTTACAATGTACACTATGAACGCGTTAAATGTAAACAGGATTGCGACGTCAATTAAACTTCTCAACAATAATTAAAATGGCAAAGACAGGTTTTCTAAACAACTCCAATTCAAATTCAAACAACCCTGATATTATTGCACTTACAAATAAATAAATTATTCCTCATATGTTTGATGTGCCTCTGGTGTTAGTTAGTTTTTTTGCAAAGAATCATTTGTTTGATGATGGTAAAACACAAGTTTTCTCTTTAAGTAATTTTTTCATTGGCTAAGTTTTCTGTTTGCGCATTTTTTCATTGCATTTTCTAGCCCATTCTTCAAACATTCCTTTACAAGCATCTTTATCGTCTTGATTTTTGCAGTAAACACGGACAGACAGTTCACTGAACGTTTGCGGTAGTAGAAGAGAAACCTAGAATAACAATATTACGACAATGATCACAAGCGTGTTTGTTTTTAGATAGTTGTTTACGTTATTTATTGTATTGTTTTATTTAAAACGTCCGATATGAGTAAACTTGTACACATTTAGAGAAAAGACATATCCTGCTTTCACAGATATTTGAAACAACTCTTAGTGAAGATATTAAACAAAAATCCTTAAGCAAAAACATATTACAAGAACATAAATGAATACCACCTAATAGGTTATCATTTCGTGATAGTGAATCAGAGAACAGTATATATTTGGTATATAGATTTATAAGTAAAGAAGAAAGAATAGTTACATCTTCTTTGGCTATTGCTTCTGCAACGTCCGGATTGGTCTTTGAGTAAAACTTAACGTTGACTATCGGATTCTGATCTTTGTTACCATAGTCTAAGTTCACAACCTAAATGAGTAAATTTGTTTTGCATGTAAGTTCGATATTTTGATATTTTTTTTACAGAGTGACCACTGGGAACAATATTTTGCAATGGACGCAGTCACTAGTGGAAATAACAAAGCATTCGTTCATGAGTGAAAAATGTCTTTCGTGTAAAACAACCACCAAAAAAGAAAAATACCAAACATACATGATTTCCATCTATTGCATACATTTCGAGTTCGTTTTTTGGACACGTTTCGATATTTAAAGTGACTTTATGCTATCTTTTCATTGTGGACTTGAACTGAATTGACTTTATATTTTATAAGACTAGTTGTTTAAGTGGTGATTTACCAACAGTTGATATTTGAAAGATTCAGATAAAATTTAAATCTGCCTAAAATATGTATAGATTGTCCAACTCGTTAAATTAATGTTACCGGATATTTAAAGAAATTGCATTTGGCCACGCGAGTTATTTTCGTTCATGCTAAGTAAATTATAAAATTGAAAAGAGTGATGGTAAAATGTAAATGAGTTGTACCTGTTCACTCACTATGAACCGATGGATGGGCATAATGTCACTTTGAGAATAGATATTGGTTGCGGTAGATAATATGAATTGAATTGTCGCTTTAGCGTTCAAATGATAAAATAAGTCCCTAATATCAGTATTTAAAGTATCGCGACATAAAGGTTTACAATAAAACTAGAAATAATTATCGGGCTTGTTGCTACAAAAGATTCGCTTTACTATAACAATATTAAGTTTGAACTGTTTGTATCAGAAATTATGTTATTCAAAATAATCTGCGCCTTTCGTTACAATTTGATTATATATAAAGTTTTGACCTAGAAAACATTTTAATCGTGAAAAGTATACTTACGTCAACGACTATGAAGTCCTCTTCATCTAGTCTAGAAACAATCGGCGTTCCTTTCAATTTGGCCTTAATATCCTTTATAACATCTTCCTACAAAGAACTAGACTTAAATACAATAATATATAAATAGATTTGACCACTTCTACCCGTACACCGCCTGCTCTGACCCAATCATAATGGATTATCAAATAAAGACCAAATGGACGACAAAAGACCTCTGAAAGGGGCGCATACGGGGTTCGCCATCGGCCATGTTTTTATCGGGTATATATGAAATACTTTTTTTTCATGTGTAATTTAGCATTAACCGTTGTTTCATAGTTTAAGGTAGTAAAGTTCGCATTGATATTCATTGATGTTCAGAAAGTTTTTTTAAAAAAAAAACACAGCAATGTGGCAAATTAAATTATATCTAAATATATGTATATACGAAATTGTAATAATGATGAGAAGGAGGTCATTTAAATAAATCAAATTAAACAAAAGCAGCAGTACAGGCATTACTTTGAAATATATAAAAAAACAGCAAAGAGTTGAATTATCAAAAAGAAAAAAACCGGGCTAAAAGCAAAAACAAAAAATTCCCGGATTAAATGCACCAAAAATCTGTGAAAGTAATATATAAACGAAACAATTATTCATCCAATAGATTCAACGGATCTTAATACAATAGTTGAGAAAAAAAGTTTAACGCATAGCTTTTAGCAGTCCACTTAAGGAACATGTGGCTTCAAGAAATTTCTTCAGATCTGAAAACATCAATGAGAATTTATTTAACACCATATTTCTCACGCCGGCAAATTTGTGTGGTTTTAATAAACGAGGGCCGGTCGAAAAGTGTGTGAAATTTGTCATAAAATCACTTTTTATGAGTGAATACTTTAATACGATCTTTGTCAGTTAGCATGCAATGCATGCAACAAGTCTTTAAAAACCAACGGTTCGAGAAATATTTATATTCGAGTTATTTGTAACTTATGTGTGTACACATTACGCGTTTGTTTCAACATGCTTACCCTTTTTCCAAACTTCCCTCCAGCAAACCTTTTTTCGCCGACACATCTGTACAAATCTCGTCGAAGAATCCTATTAAGAATTTCTTTCGATTTTTTTAGTTTCTTTACATCCCTTCTATGAATTCCTTTCGATTTTTCAAGTTTCTCTACATCGAATTCTATGATTTTATGAATGACTCCATCGTTAAGAAGAGTGAAGGCCGTCATATCCCTGACTGTATCGGACATGCGGACATGTTTTCTAAAAGTTGATTTAAATATACACGTAATAATACCATACAAAACAAAACTACTGGTAAAATAATCATGATAATCGAAATCTTGATAAGGACTTAAAAAGATATAAAACGTAAAGTATACCTGAACTGCAACGTAGAAAAATCAAAGCGCTGAAAGCACTGCTGGGGGCGCATTATGTTGATTGTATAGTGGTCTATTGTTACAAGCAGATGCCATTCCTACTTTCAAAGCAGATGTCACATTTTTACTCGATTATTCGATAAGAATAAGTAGAATTATCCTAGTCATCTGAACATTGGCGTCTATCACCTCAATTTTTCCCGAAGTCCATTGACATATGGCATTGAAACTTTGCACACTTGATCCCGATCAGGCACCCATTTGTTAAAGATTGCCTATGGCTTCAAGATATTTTCGTATTCCATAGACATCTGGCTTTGAAATAAATTGAAATGTTATACATTTCTTTGCGAGCATACTAGCTAGGACTCTCTCCAATGCTTATATCTGTAGAATATTGGGTTTAAAGAAATTTTTGGTCCTTTTGTGAACTTAAAATATTTTAAATAACCAAGGTTCTTCTATTGTCAAGCACTAAGCATATAGTTGAGTGTGCTGTCCTACCAACAGCTATTGTTTGCATACCTTGTGAAATATAACTCCTTCAAACTTTTGTTCAGTTATTATTATACAAACACAAGAACTGTCTGAGGACAGTAAGGCTCGACTATTCGAAAAGGTTGTCACAAGGGTGTTTATTGAGTATAAAAATGCTTACCAATGAATACATAAAACTGACCGAAAAGGTACAAAGGCTTGGATTAAGATGTTTTATCAAGTAAATCACTGCTTTATTATCATGAATGCATAAAATTGTCCCAAAAAAGGCACAAACCCTTCAGTAGTTATGGAGATAACATGCTTACAAGCAAAACTTTACCATTAAATTCTAAGTTGAAAAAGGGGAGAAAAATAAGCCTAAATTCTCGATAAAATTATGGATCTTGGTCAGTAACCTAACCTACATGTACAATTATGACCCTAAATGCACGTGAAGTTTTAATATTGTAAGCAGAGTTATCCAATTTGTCAATCTGATGTACATTGTTACTATAAATAACTATTGTAAGTTTCAATTGAATATCTCAAGCAATAATTGAGATATTTGACTTTAAAATAAACTTAAACCAACGCAGACGCGGACGCTGGGTTACTACAATAGCTCTCATATTTTTCAAATAGTCGAGCTAAAAACTACCAAGTCATGGTTGAGACCATATAGTTATTCCATATATAAATATATATGTATATATCATGGAAAACATTTCAAGATGTTACAATGGATTGTAGTGTATAACAAGAAAATCAGTGTACTTTAACTTTAATCCAATAATCATACAAACATCTGTAAATAACTGGAACAAAATATTTCTTAAATAAAACCATACAAAACAAGAGGGCCATGATAGCCCTAGATCGCTCACCTGACTTATCAAACTCATCCAAACAATTACCTAGACAAACATTCTGACCAAGTCTCACGACAGGTGAGTCAAAAATGTGACCACTACAGTGTTAACAAGGATTATCCATATTTGAGCAGTGCGACCTTGTTTTTTACTCAGGTGACACATATTCAAACTTGACCTAGAAATCATCAAAACAAACTGTCAGACCAATTTCCAGGATACTTGGATCAAAACAGTAGCAACAAGAGTGTTAACAAGATTTTTCTATTTTTAGCTCCGGTGACCTAGTTTCACATGCGATTTCGAACTCATCCAAGCAATTACCTAGACAAGCATCCTGACCAAGTTTGATGATAATTGAGTCGAAAATGTGACCAGTAGAATGTTAACAAGGCTTTTCCATATTTGGGCGGTGTGACCTAGTTTTTCATCCAAGATGACCCATGTTGGATCTTGACTTAGAAATCATCAAAACAAACTTTTAGACCAATTAACAGAATATTTGGATCACAACAGTAGCCACTAGAGTGTTAACAAGATTTTTCTATTTTTATCTCCTGTGACCTAGTTTTTCATCCGAGATGTCCCATGTTCGATTTATTCCCAGCAATGACCTAGGCAAGTTTCCTGACCAAGTTTGCTAACAATTGAGTCAAAATTGTGACCACTAGAGTGTTAACAAGGTTTTTCTATTTTTAGCTCCTGTGACCTAGTTTTTCATCCGAGATGACCCATTTCCGAACTCATCCGAGCTATCACCTAGACAAGCATCTTAATCAAGTTTGATGATGATTGATGGCAAAAATGTGACCACAAGAGTGTTAACAAGGTTTTTCTATTTCTACCCCAGGTGACCTACTTTTTCATCCAAGATGACCCATGTTCAAACTCATCCGAGCTATCAACTAGACAAACATCTTGACAAAAGTTTGATGATGACTGATGCAAAAATGTGACTGCTAGAGTGTTAACAAGGTTTTTCTATTTTTAGCTCCGGTGACCTACTTTTTCATCCGAGATGACCCATGTTTGTACTCATCCGAGCTATCACATAGACAAGCATCTTGACCAAGTTTGATGATGATTGATGCAAAAATGTGACCGCTAGATTGTTAACAATGTTTTTCTATTTTTAGCTCCGGTGACCTACATTTTCATCTGAGATGACCCATGTTCAAACTCATCCAAGATATCAACTAGATAAGCATCCTGACCAAGTTTGATGATGATTGATGCAAAAATGTGACTGCTAGAGTGTTAACAAGGTTTTTCTATTTATAGCTCCGGTGACCTAGTTTTACATCCTAAATGACCCATGTTCGAACTCATCCGAGCTATCAACCAGATAAGCATCCTGACAAAGTGTGATGATGATTGGGTCAAAAATGTGACCACTAGAGTGTTCACAAGGTTTTTCTATTTTTAGCTCCTGTGACCTAGTTTTTCATCAGAGATGACCCATGTTCAAACTCATCCAAGCAATTGACTAGACAAGCATTCTGACCAAGTTTGATGATGATTGGTTTAAAAATGTGACCACTAGAGTGTTCACAAGGTGTTTCTATTTATAGCTCCTGTGACCTACTTTTTCATCAGAGATGACCCATGTTCGAACTCATCCGAGCTATCACCTAGGCAAACATCCTGACCAAGTTTAATGATGATTGGGTCAAAAATGTGACCTCTACAGTGTTCACAAGGTTTTTCTTTTTTTAGCTCTTGTGACCTAGTCTTTCATCCGAGATGACTCATGTTCGAACTCATCCATGCTTTCAACTAGATAAGCATCCTGACCAAGTTTGATGATGATTGAGGCAAAAATGCGACCGCTAGAGTGTTCACAAGCAATTGTGGACGGACGACGGACATTCACCGATCCTTAAAGCTCACCCTGAGCAAGCTCAGGTGAGCTAAAAACCAAAAACTGATGATGACAGAACGGGTATCACTTTATGCCTATAAAATTTTTTTTGCTCAAGTGATTTTTTTTCGAAGAGCTACATGTGAAATTGCTGCCAAATATACATAAGTAAAATCTATTTCAAAGCTGCATGCATTCATATAAATATATTTTAAAAAAATCAAACTTGATTAAATAAAAAAAAAGTTCAAGGATAGCCCAAACTTGTTAATTATAAAAAAATATATATACAGAATATTATGTTGTAGTAGCTCTCTGAGGCTTTTTATTTTGCTATGAGCAGCGGTGGGAAATTGATATCTTGCGAGACTAAAGGGCGAGCTAGATAACAATTTTCCAACATTGCAAGTAGAAAAATGCATAGCCTCAGAAAGCTACTACAACATAATTTTCCTTTAATAATATACCTTTTCGTTTGAAGTATAAATGATTTTCATTATACTACACTTATATAAGAAATTTCAGAAAAAGAAATGTAGCTGTCAAGAAATAAATTATGACTGACAGATGAATACGTAATTTGTGCAAAACCAGCCACACCTTTTATTATTTTGGTTGCCGTTTCCATATACTATGTTATACACAGCTAAGATCAGAACCAACATTAACAAGAACCGGTTGAACCGGGTGATGCTCCCCGAGAAGGTTCTGGACACTGGAAAGTATAAAAAAAATGAACAAAGGGCAAAAACCCCAAAATTAGGCAAAGCGGAGTTATGTTTTTTTTTGCACTGCACTTCTATTCAATTAGATCTATCCATCTATAAAGTTGCCTGATGATATCAGAGTTATGTCCAAGGTAAAATTCAAAGTGTAAAAATGAAATTAGGGTAATAACTCCAAAATTAGACCAGGCTTTCTTTAGGTTCTTTAAGCATTGCAGTTCTATCCAATTATATCTAGCTACCTACAAAGTTTCATGTTGATATCTCTAATAGTTTTAAAGTTATGTCTCGTACAAAAGTCAAAAAGTAAAAATAAACAAAGGGCAATTACTTCAAAATAAGGCAAGGCAGAGTAATAATTCTTAAGCACTGCTTAGAGTAATGTCCCGGACAAAGTTCAAAGTGTCAAAATGATCAAAGGGCAATAACTCCAAAAGTAGGCAAGACAGTGTTACAGTTCTTGTGCACTGCAAACTTACTCAACGATATCTATCTACCTACAAAGTTTCATGTTGATATCTCTTTTACATTGAGAGTTATGTCTCGGACAAAGTTCAAAGTGTAAAAATAAACAAAGGGGGATAATTCAAAAATTAGGCAAGGGAGAGTTAAGGTTCTTGTGCACTGCTTACCAACTCAATGAAATCTATCTACCTACAAAGTTTCATGTTGATACCTGTTATAGTTTTAGAGACAAAGTTCAAAGTGTAAAATAAAGAAAGGGGGATAATTCAAAAATTAGGCAAGGCAGAGTTACGGTTCTTGTGCACTGCATACCAAGTCAATGAGATCTATCTACCTACAAAGTTTCATGTTGATACCTCTTATAGTTTAAAGGTTATGTCCCGGACAAATTTCAAAGTGTAAAATAAACAAAGGGGGATTATTCAAAAATTAGGCAAGGCAGAGTTACGGTTCTTGTACACTGCATACCAAGTCAATGAGATCTATCTACCTACAAAGTTTCATGTTGATACCTCTTATACTTTTAGAGTTATGTCCCGGACAAAGTTCAAAGTGTAAAATAAACAAAGGGGAATAATTCAAAAATTAAGCAAGGCAGAGTTACGGTTCTTGTGCACTGCACACCTACTCAATTAGATCTATCTACCTACAAAGTTTCATGTTGATACCTCTTATAGTTTTAGAGTTATGTCCCGGACAAAGTTCAAAGTGTAAAAATAAACAAAGGGGAATAATTCAAAAATTAGACAAGGCAGAGTTACGGTTCTTGTGCACTGCACACCTACTCAATTAGATCTATCTACCTACAAAGTTTCATGTTAATACCTGTTGTTGTTTCAAAGTTAAGTCCCGGACAAGAAAAGGGGATGGACGGACGGACGGACAAGGCGGCGACTATATGCTCACCCGAAATTTTTTGGGGAGCATAAAAATAGTCCAGGCCTTTCATATATGGTACTGTATTTGTCTCTAACATAATACAGAATTTTCTAACCGTTGAAAACTATTTGCGCTTCAAGATAATCCTGTGTTTTAGGAAGAAAATTTATAGGTATATAATAAATGCTGTCATTGACATTTCTTATGCTTATATTTATTATATGTATTTCTTGCAATCCTATTTATAGCTACAAATTCTATGAATTAAAATAGAAAATGAAGGTAGCATGCAGACGGTGTTGATATTGTGTGATAAAAATTTAAAGATCATTGGAAATCATCCCAGTAACCGAATACTCTAAATGACCGAGTACTCGAGTATTGATTTTAGTAATTGTTGCCATCCCTAAAAAAATAAAGTACTTGACAAGATCAACTAACATCTAAATAAAAAACTTTGAAAACAGAATTAATTATTTTGAAAAATTCACTCTGAGCTGTATTATTTAAAATGGGTGTTCAAACACATTGAAAACATTGATAATTCATTTCATGTTCTTGGTGATGAAGTGGTGCCTCAATATAGTTATCACTGCAATCTATCTTCCCTCATAACTCCTACTATTACTGTATCTGTCAAACAAGCATCTCTGTTTTCTGAAATAGAGTTTTGAAAAAGTTTATTGCTGACCGAGATATTCCATACTTGTATGTTAACTTTTTTTCAGCATCTTTCTGTTAGAATTACTCTGATTTATAAAGGTATAAAACCAAAAAATGCGCGACCAATGCCAGAGCTCAACCCCTCTGATCAGATTTCACAAACGAGCATCTGAGTAGAACCACCGCCTTTTTTTAAAGCTAGCTGGATTGCTTTCTCACATTAAAGAATCCATATTAAATATAATAGAACATTGATAATTGCTACACAGTCTCTTTGTAAACATAAAATAAGCATGTTTTGTGTTTACATAAAGTAGCTATGTAATGTTAAAACACCACATGCTATAGTTGGTCACAATATAAATATATAGTGTTGTTAGGAAACTGACAGTTTTTTTAAGAAGGACCAAATTTTTTTTTGTCTCGTAAGAAGGAACATGGCTTCCAATGCATAGTTAATTCATTCAAATTAGACATATTCAAAAAGAATTGCATAGAATTCAATACATTTTCATGATTAAAATATTTTACTGATGAGCATAGTCAGGGCACTCGTTTGGCCATTTTTGGGGCCGAATATCGGCCCCATTCCCCTCTCAAAATCATATGCTTTTTTCCCCTATTTCAGTAGAAAATTCCCCTTAAAAAAATTGTAGTGTTAGTGTTTGATATTTAACAAAAAAAAGTGATGTTTTGATTTCATAAAAATAAAATATATTTCTGTTTAACTTTCAATGGATTGAAAACTAAAATACAGTTGTCAACAACGCTGTATGATAAAACCGAAAGTAGCAGGAAGTGAGAAATGTACAAGGGAGGTAACTCTCGTAAAAATTATTGACAAAATTAATGTGGCAGATAATCATCGTAGGAGTTTACCTTATATTTAATTTGTTTAGAGAATAGACATACATTGTCATATTCTGCTAGTAAATAAACAAAACTAAATTTAATTTAATTTCTGTCAGTTGTTGTTGGAAAAAACGTATTTCTCTTGCAGTTTTGTACTAACTCAAATATTTTCGTACCAAATATTTTCGTACCCAGTTTTACAGTTACAGACAATTTCCTCTGGAACCAAAACCTTTCTTAGAAAAAGCATAAAACTTTCTTATTATTATTTAATTCTTATATCAATTCACATTGTTATAATTGTTTCAATCTAAAGAACAGGCAGAAATATGTAGAAAATAGATTAAGAACTGACCAGTGCAGATTGCAAAATAGTGTGATACATTTTTAACTTTAAAAATAAAGAAAACATAAATGAATATGATAGGAAATAATTTTGCTGTGTTTCCATAACTTGGGTACAACATACCCTTGCCTAGGAAAGTCTGCCTTTCCAGAGCTTGTTGCACTGAATCAATATTTTTGTAAGTTTTTTTTTAAAAACAGCAACAACAAAAACAACTGTCAATTTTAATTTTTTATCAAAAACAAAAATGCATTATGCTTGTTATAGATTTTAATATAACCCTTACGTTTTTCAGAATTTGCATTTTACCCCTCACTTTAGAATTTGAGGGGTATAAAACCCTTGGCCAAAAACATATATCTGAAGCTCTGATTGATGTCTGAGTCAGTCAAGTGCAATAAGAAAGCAATAAAGAAAACAATGACATAGCCTATTTCAAGAAAAACTTTATGTTAACTTATATGTTTTATATGTAAGGTCTATAGTAATAAATATACTTTATAGCTATTGTAAGTAATGGTAGGAAATTGTGCCAAGAGTAAGTGTAAAACCTAAATTTAAAAAACTCATATATGGCTTAAAATTCCCCTTTTTGTCTTAAAATGACGCAAAATTCCCCTTTCTGAGGGTATGGGTACCTATCCCCAAAAGTTGTCTAGTGCCCTGATAGTATATCTTTAAAGGTAAGTGGTTTAGGTGCATTACTTTGACTATGGTCACCCCAATTAAATCTATTTATTTGCTTAGTAACACAACTTTTTAAAGTCATATAAATTTGTAAATGTGAGTGATTCTGATAATCTATATACAGCTAAGTCAAGATGAGATGATTAGGTTTTACTGACTGCTTACTACATGAAGTCACTATTTCAATGTCAAATGCCTTGAGGTGAAAGGAATGAAAACTTGAATTTCAAAATACAATTTAAGTGAATTACATGTCACAAATGAGCCATGTCATGACAAAACCAACATAATGGGTTTGCGACCAGCATGGATCCAGACCAGGTTGGTCTGATCAGGATCCATGCTGTTCGCTTACAAACCTTATTACAAGTAGAGAAACTGATAGCGAACAGTATGGATCCTGATCAGACTGGGCGGATGCCCATTATGTTGGTTTTGTCATGACACGGCTAAAATGTTTTTGCTATCGACTTTTGTTCCTAAATTAACAACAGATTGCATAATGAAAAGATATTGAAATAATTAATATACAATTGGCTCTAAGTGCCAAGCTTACAGATTTTAAATAAACTTTGAGCCCTGTGTTGGCCTTTAAACATGTCAAACATTTAGAAAGTATTTATTAAGGAAAAGTGTATACAAATAATCATGTACCTCTTCATTATATGCCCATGACATTGAAAAAACATTGTGTCATCTGTTTACTTCAAGGTTAGTCACATTGACAGTATCACATTTTAGACTTCATCTCTCGTGATTCCATTCATAAAAAGCATCCTCAAAATGGGTCCCCTTGTAATTTCACATTCATCAATCTGACAAAAACCTCCTGGAAAAGAAGTTAGAAACATATGCCACTAATTATGTCAGTTAATGTCAAATAAATACTTTGAGAAACTATTTGGTCAAAATTGTAAATATACAAAGATTTTCAAACCAAATATATATATAACAATGAACATTTCCTTTTTAACTTTCTAACATATATAATGTATGGTCTTACTTGAAGAAAATGTTTGCCCGTGTGACCGAAAAGGGATTAAGGACCATTACTATTGTTTTTCCTTTTGTTTATTAAAGGGCCATGGCCCCATATTCTATTGTTATGGAATGAATTCTATTGTTCTCTTTTGTTATGCTACAGTAAGATGGATATATATATCAAAGTCAGAAAAAAGCTAACATGTTTTTACCTTAATGGCCTGTATAATTATGTTTCACAGCTTCTCAGCAAACAACCAACTGAGCCACAATTGAAATCTAACAAACAAGCCTTTATTCACAAACCTGAAATAAAAACTTTTCCTAATCAATACAATAGTTCTTTTAATTTATTACATACTTCATTGAAACATTAAGAAATATTGATAAAGTAAAATGCTCATTTTCATTTCCTGTATTTTCAATGTAATTATTCATTTTTCATTGCGTATTTTCACAAGTGTCTCCTAAATTTAGCCTATACACAATAGACTGTAAAGAATAATAGGGCAATTTCTTTATAATTTCAAGTATTTATAGTCGAAACAGTCCTTTTTAAAGGCATATATATGGGTAAGTTGAATGTTGCATGTCCAGATATGATTGACTAACAATAATTATTGTAAAAGTGAGTAATAATTGTCGGAATCATAGCTCAATCGGTAGAGAACATAGCTCGAGGTTACCAGATTTCAAAAAAAAAAATTATTAATTTTGTTCTGACATGTCAGGAACAACTTAGACATGTCAGGTACAACTTGAAATTTAAATGAGTTTTTCGTTTGATTGATTTTTGTTACCTATCTTACTTTTTCATTGAAGTATCTTTACCTTCTTAAAAATTATGCCCAAATCTCATTTCTTTCTCTTTTTTTTAAACTTCTTTTCATGAATTTAATATGAATATTTTCAACAGATTTTAAAATAATCAAAATACAACACTGTTAAGCATATATAACTGTTGTCAGGATTAAGTTTTGTTTCATCAAAAAAAAAACTTGAATAGAAAATAGAACAGTTTCCACCTGTAGTTTGGAACCCACTAACTGAATTCACTTTTATATCAATATTATGCAGTCTTAAACTTATTTCACTAGTAAGTCAAATGATTTATTATCTAAAACAATGTAATTACATGTAGTATAAGTTTTATGGAAATAATGTGGTTAATCACTTGCAGTTAATCAAGGCTTGACAAATCCACTTGTCCGCTCATAAATGATAAATACGAGTAAAAATGACTCTGGACAAGTTAATCTCCCAAAAATGCCCGTCCTGCAGGACGTGTGAAATTTCTAGCATAAATTAATCAAATTTCAATTCAATTCTTTTGAAACCATTTTTCAAGTTTTACTAGTAGGACAGAGCACAAAATAATTCCCCTGTGTTTGATGGGCAAAACTGATGTTGATTTGTTGAATGCAACGCTTAATTCTGTCTGATTCTTTTTTGTAAAAACTTACTAAAAGCCCGTGCGGCGATTCCAGTATGTTCCACAATTTTTTTTTAAAATGTCACAATGCAATATTTGGCAAATGTTTAGCCAGAAAGAAGTAAGTTAAACAGTGTCTTCAAAAAAGAAAAAATGCCTTCAAAAAAGAAAAATGAGTCAGAACATGTAGGAAATTTATATTTTTTAAGCATTGTTGTTGTTGTTGTTTTTTCGTTTTTCAATCCCTGATATATTATTTGTAGTATTTGTAACTATTATCTATTCTATTTGTAATAGAACAGCATTTTTCCCTTATAAAACTATTTACATTCCCAATAAAAAAAGACAGCAAATTTTCAAATGTTTTATTTTTAAAGTCCCAAAATTACTGTCAAAATTCCCATCCAAAATTGGCATATATAAAATGGATGATTTCATATTGATAAGTGATATGTGATAAAAACCAAGTATAACTACATCTGACAGAGCAATATTTGTACCTAGTTCATTTTATACTTCCGAACATTATTTATGTACATGTACTCATTTTTTTCACTCCAATAAGAAATCAATATATTATGCATGGTTTAACTTTAAATGTGTATAAATATTATGCATAATTCTCATGTCTCCCTGGATAAAATTCTAAATTAACCATGTGGCATGAATACCTGTCAGTTATGTAGTATCAATTTGAGTCAAAACGCATTTTTCCAAAAAAAAATTGTACTGGTAGCGTATAGATGTTACACAGAACTAAGCAAATGTCAGGGTTTTTCAATGCTAATCCCCAGTGTAAATATAATTATAACCTTACTCAAATTTCTTAAAATGAGGGGTGAAGTGTCTGCAAAAAAGGGCCTAGGGTGAAGTGTCTGGGGGGTGAAGTGTCTGTAAGCCGAGGTGATGGACAAGGCAAGACATGTCGATTTTTTTTAGCTTATTATGAAGTTGCAGTACATGAGAGACTGGCACATGATGAATCAGCACATAAATAAAACAATCTAGTGTTCTGTGGTTTCTAAGTGTCATACCTCAGCTCTTTTCCTTATTACAATGAAATTTTACATGATTGTTATCCACCGCTGGTTTGTTTTAAGCAGTGAATGATAGGTACCGTTTCAGCAGATTTCGCAAAGAGGGTACAAATATGGATTATGCACCGTGGATCCAGTTCATTCTTTGAGAAAATGTAATAAGACATCATTACTGAACTTGTATATTTTTTATTTAAAAAAGCTGTAAGGTAAGCATCAACAATATGTATACGCTAGATGTAAATAACTCACCTCCAAAAAATATATAAAAAAAAAAATGGGTCAAAAATGTCTGGGTAGGAAATGGTTTGAGGGAGGACTTTCAAGGGAAGGAACTGCTAAACTTAAAATTTGATAAGGTCAATTCAGTACAAAAAAGCTTTACCCGATAATGGCCGATTGTGAAGAAAATTTGTAAAAAATACAGCTTTTGATTGCAACTTAAATATCAACGTTATGAAATATAAACAATGAACATCAGTCATCTTGAATAACGTTGTATTTAAAGTCATATCCGGTATTAAGTCCTTGTATTTTTTGTAAGCAACCAGAATCGCCAACGATTTGACGACGATTTCGCCACTGATAAATGGATAAATGCAAAACAAGCAAAGTTATACAACATTTAGGTAAATGGGAGATAAGGTTTTTGTAAAATAAAACTTACAACTCGTTTTAACACGTGGAACTTCTATATAAACTTCTCAATCTTTCACGGATGAACTTGTAAACAATGGCGATTGCGGTAAAATGACGTAAGGGCGAAAATAGTTCGTATTCATACGCATGCATTGTTTTTCTTAAATTTACACTTATGAAGCATTAGGCCCTATAAGCTTTAAAGTTAGCTGATCTGAAATCCGTATTCCATTACTTGCTAAATTTTTGAGTTCTATGACACTTAATTAACTTGTGACTACATGTAATTTGTACTATATTTATGCAAGTACTTTGGCTATGATCGACCGCTGGCGTAGTAATATTAAAATCGCGTAAAGCAAAAATATACATACAATTTTAAAAGACGATTGCTAAATTTAGTACAAAATTGGCCAGTCAATTTTAAAATAGATAGGGAACTATGATTTTGGAGTTACTGCGAAGTTTTGGAACTATTTTGCTTAGCGTAGGTAGCTGACTAATTGTGTTCACATCATAGTAAATCTGAATTTGTCGTTATTACATTGGGGGCGCATTGCGCATGCGCCCCCAAAAACACCAACAAGGTTTATTATACAAAGTGTGTAAAACTAAGGCGTCCTTCAGAGAATCCATATTTTGCCATTGCTAATAAATGCACAGTCGTTGAACGCATAACATCATATTATGGGCTTGAGTTTAATTCCATTTAATGGAGACAGATGCAAACAAACTACTTTTAGTATTAATTTTTTTTATTTACTAAAATAGTCTTAAATAAGAAAATAATAAGTTCGTTAATTAATTTATTTATTTTTTAAAGAAGCAAAAAAAACTTTACCCGTCTTTGCCTTTGAATTTAATGAACTCGTCAGCTAACACCAAAGCTTCGGCCAACCTGCAATATCAATGGTGCATATTAAATCTACTGCCTGGTAGTGATTGCGATTCAGACTGTTCCAAGGCGGTTCAACCACCACCCATCCCATCGATCATTTAAGGTCTTATATTAACTTTTCAAGCTTTCCGGAGTTGTAATGTGAAGCTATCCCACCCCTTCCTTGAATTCTTTAATTACAAGCGTTTGCTTGTTCTTTCTAAATCGGTGCTCTACTAGTTTGGAGGAGGGATGAGCTATCTTCCTTGATGGTCTCTGCTGTCATTTTGTTTGCAATTAAAATACGGTTTTAAACACATCGTTAAGTTAAATATAACATCCAACATACCTTTTTAGTAGTATTGAAGCTTTCTTTGCATCATTTCAGAAAAATGTGACATAAAATGGATCATTTTAGAATAATTATGTAAATTACTATACTTACATGCATATCATATGCCATTACACTTATGTCTTTTGTTTTAATATCATGTTTTGAATTTGTGACAACCACAATTAAGGGCTTTCTAAATCAAAATTACAAAAATTGATCTTTCAACAGGATAGTGTCTGGTGATACTGCACGGAGATGTAAGGCTGGCCTCTCCTAATATCGATGACAAGGAATACAAACTTTGTTCACTCTCCAGTTAAGAAGTAATCTGTTACTCGATTGATATTATGATAATATCTTAAGACGTCAGTCCAGTGTTAATAGCATAGCTTTAAATTATGTGTTGAAACGTCGGTCAATTATTCAATAATACAAAGAAAATAATATTTCCATTGCTTGCGGTAACGTTTCATACATCGATACATACATGATTTCGACGCTGTTGCTGGTCTTATGTTGGTACGCCCTCTGGTGGAGTAAATTTCTGATATGAAACATATCATACAGGTTTGTAGCTTCCTAGAAATAAACATTGTATGTAGATTTTTACCATGCATGTACTGTATTTTCTTTTTATACTCTACATTAAATATAGCATTTAAAGATAAAAGATCAAGTATACTTAGTGATATATATTTTGTTATAACTTTTAGATATATATCTTTATTATCATAAACAGCGTGTGTACAACAAACAACATGATATACTAGTAGGTAATGTAAACAATTTTTTTTCAACAAATTAAACAAGTCTTTGGTCATATCTCGGCTCATGCTCTCCAGGATTAGTAACCAGTAATAACGAATTTTTCGATCAATGAGAAAGAAGATAAAACACAGGTATATCAATATAAGAACAATTGTTTATATCAGATGTTTAATCAATATTCAAAGAATAGCAAATGAAAAATCGAGGATAATTGTTTGGAAAGTGGACATGGATTATATATCAATTTGGGATTACTTTAGATATCTAGAGCGCAAAGCGCGAGTTATAAAAGATTTATTAAAATCAAAAACGTTTGCTTATATTACTTCATCATTCAAGACATTAATCAAAATAGCAGCAAAGACTCGAAATAAGTTATAATAAAAATGCATTCACCTCGTGCGTTCCGCTTTCCCATGCCATTCAATGTATAGAACAGTAACCACAGACACTTGGGGTTTGGAGCTCAAAACGCCTTTAAAATCCAAATAAAATGCATATTTGTCTATCCCAGCACATGTACTGATCATATATATCAAAAAACTTAATATAAGCCGTTTTAAACTTCAACTTTAAGTTGAAATGAAATATTTTGTAAACGGAGAGAAACGGCGATAATCTCGATGTACCAAAGGATTATGTGAAAATATTGGAAATGGAATAAAATACATGGTGATTATGACGGTAGGGGTACGGACTTTTCCGGCGAACATTTTTATCTTGTGTATTATTTTAGATGTTGAAATATGATTTTTTTTCAAAACGGCTTATATTAGTTTTTTTATATATATGATCAGTACATGTGCTGGGATTGACAAATATGCATTTTATTTGGATTTTAAAGGCGTTTTGAGCTCCAAACCCCAAGTGTCTGTGGTTACTGTTCTATACATTGAAAGGCATGGGAAAGCGGAACGCACGAGATGAAAGCATGAGAGTCACCTGATTCTATGTTTCAAAAAATGTGATATGAATTATATGTCATTGTTATATTTCAATATTTCACCAACCAACATAAGATAAAGTCAAATAATGCCTACTTTGTCTCTATAGCAAATCTGCTGTTCTATTACCCTCGAGAATGATATTAATCGATTGTGATTAAAATTGTTTCCAATACCCAACATGTGACTGTCACGTGCAAAGTAGTCCCACTTGTCGACATCTATCTTATTTCGGTCGTTGGAAACAATCTACAATGTTGACAAATTATCTAAGGTTGTATTTTAAATATAAGTTAGGTTGCTGGCGTGACATGCAGGAGAATATAGCTAAAACAAGATTTATATGATCCCAGATGCTAAGTAAGTATATTATTACAAATTACTTACATTTACTTTATATTAAAAAATGAGATATGTGAAGATATAAACAAAACGAAAAATTAATTCCAAATATGGTACCTCACAAAATCTTCATTGTCAAGTGTATTCGCATGATTTACACGGAAATTTTCCAACACATTTTAATTCTAAAGATATTTATTTTCAGTGTTCATTTAAAATTCCTTTTATTAATGGCGGCCATTATTTTTATTTTCAGAATGCATGTATTCATTGTTCTCAAATGAGAAGACCTAATGTCAGTCGTTTCCTCAGAAGAGTTGAGCGTTGCGTCTATCTGGGTTCCTCAAAGGCTATTTTGAGCTGTTTTGAACGTTTGATATTTTCATATAGCATGTAACTAAGTGTTCCAGTACAAACTACACCCTCATTCATAAGAATATCCAAATGAAACATTCGTATTGATTTATTGTTATTTAAAATATTATGGAAAATGTGCCCAATGTAGATCAATTCACTTTAATGAAAATAATGGAAATAATATATGACCGCTATTTTGTTGCTTAGTCAAAATACATTTCATACATGTTTATCGACGGAATCAAGCGAGGCGCTTAATCCGCCTAAGGTGATAAATTAAAACAAAATAATAACAAAATTAAATTGCTATTATATTGCTAAGATTGTCTTTCCAGATTTTCAGTGACCGCGAATTTATCTACATTACAAACTTTTAATGAAAGCTTGTACAATTACATAAAACTGTTTCATCAATACACTTTCATTGTTATACATGTTAGCCAATAAAATTATTTACCTCGTAAAGAAACCATTTCTCTTTCGGAATGCTTTTGGGCGCATCTTTTTGTGGTCCATTGATCAATTCTTTAATATATCTCACTTCTTTTTCCATGATACCTTTTTTGTTGAACTCATCTTTTAGTCCCGCATTTACTTTCAGCATGTGATCTAACATGTTTATCGAGCCTTTTTCGTGCTTCATGAAAATATATATCAGGAGACACGTAATATACATATTCTACACATCCTTATCCGAAAATTGACGGAAATTGCCAAGGTCTGTCGGACGGGAAGGGCAAATAATTGACAGAAAAGACCGAAGCGTTGTGTTGCAGTTCTAATAATCCCGACAAGTTTCTGTATTTATAAATTTAATTAGTGTAATTTGTAACGTCACGTCATATTAACCCTCTGTTCCAAACAAAATTCAGAATTTGTTATTTTCTTTCTTTTTACCTATACATTTTCATAAACGTTCATTTATGTGAACTGTTGTACATTTTTCATATTTTTTCATTGTCTTTCAAACCGATTTCTGTACGAAATTGCGCAATCTAATGTTGATAAGGTAAAGATTCAAAGCGAGCTCTTTGTCAGAAGTTATGAAACATTTCAATATAAAATTATAACCCATTTGCGGCTGTACACTTTTAACTACACATTAAAAATACAATACGCTTAAAATAGCACCTTTTCGGTCGCGCAAACACTACTACATACTATTTCTTACTTTTGGAATACGGCTATTTCATGTTTGATATAACTATAGTATACAAAATACTGTATCAACAAGTCAGAGATATTAGCTAAAAATCAAATTTCGGGAATTTTGTGAAACATGAACCTACAGGAAGTTGATATTGACTCGTCGTCTAGTTTTATTCATTCTATATTTCATTAATTAGTTGCGTAAAAAGATAGTTCTTTTGACTTAAATTTATCAAAAAATTGTACGGTATTCTTGAATCAGTCGAAATTTTACATAATTCATCAAACGACCGTGAACGCGCTTAGAGTCCCATTTCAGAAAAATGTACGTTGCAAAACTACGTATTTTGATAAGGGGTTCCGAATGTCAATTTGAATTGGAACCATAATGTGACAGAAAGCTAGAATAACTTATCCACGTCGTCCTTCGATATATTATTTTGCAAGTAACCTTCTGGTAAAAAAAATAGGACAGGGAAACAAAATAACCAAAATAACCTCCAATGAAGAGAAGACAAACTTATTACCCATAATTTTGATGTACTTCCGGCAAAATTTTTCCAGATCATCACTTTTGAAGATACTAAACTTGCTTAATCGTAATTTGGGCCCCTTTCGGCCGCTGTAAAATGATTGACTTATTTGTAAATTTCATTAAAATCTGGTCAAAGATGACACAAATATATGCAAAAAATATTAATCTAAAATAAAAGCTATTTTCCAATCAACTTCTCATTTTCAAGTACTGGTTGTGGCCTTTAAGGTTGGAGCGTCAGAATTGCAGCCACCGTTTAACCCTGCGTGACTAAATGGATTCTAAGCATCTCTTAACTCCAGCAGGTAATGTGGTTTGACCCCTGGTGATGTTTAAAGTTTGTAACACCCGTGGTTACTAATGTCATATGTCCAGTTTCGGCGTCATAATTAGCCAAAACTAAGTTGATAGGCAATTAGCATACAAAAACCAAAAACAAAACATTTTCAAGCAAAATTCATAAATCTATTTTCCTATCATTTTTTTTCAAATCGTTGTTTCTTCTACAATGTATTTATATTTGCCTTTCTTACATCCAGTGAGAAAAAATAGACCCTTTTATTTAAGCGAAAAGCGTCGATGAAGAGTTACTTCCCTTTAATATGGTCTACAATAATTATATAATTATGTCAGTCATTTGACCATCTTTTTATATAAAATCTTATTAAATTACACGAATGTTTGGCAATGTCAATCTTATAAGAGAAAGGATTAAAATCATATCCCTTTATTAATATAATTAATCGTATCGTCAATGTCTACCGTATTACCCAATGACGTCATCCAAGGGCGACAACTTGAATCCGGTCTTAAAAGTGTCTATAGCAAACAAAAATCTAACAGAACAGCATTTTGTTGCGTCACCCTATACCAAATTAGTTAACCAGCCCTGGTACTTGGCATTTTGTGACCATTTATGTCTGTTTTTTTACCTAAGTACAATTGGTGACCAAATGTTTTGAACGACTGACTTAGAGATTTTCAAACTATCACATTCATAACATATTCCACTTTTCGCGTAACAGACAACTGCCTATAATAAACAAACCAATTCTTAATAATAGATGTATTGTGATATTATAGTGTAATCATCCTCATAAACCAGTCCTGCTGATTGTATGGCGCCATTATATGTCACAACGACGCTAAATGTCGCACTTGCCGCGAGATGTACACTAGTGCCGCTAAATGTCGCAACCGTCGCTAAATATCTAAAATATTTTGTCGTTAAATGATGCACCACTGTAGCTACATGGCAAGTATAATTAACTGAAGAAAATATGTATAAAGAATTACCTTCCATTTCCCATCCTCATTCTCATCCTCATCCTCAACTTCATCTTCATCCTCATACTCGTCATCAAACTCATCCTCATTCTCATTCCTCAGTTCAGACTGCAAAAAAAATTCTATCATTACTAAAACATATACCTTACGTTCCACTTTTTAATAATAGATGCATAGTGATTTTATAGTGTGACCATCCTTACACACGTCCTGTTGACTGTGTGTCGCCCTTTTATGTCTCAACGACGCTAAATGTCGCAATTGTTACTAAATACCGCAACTACCGCTTAATGTCTCAAAATATGTTGCCGTTTAATGTCGCAATGATGACGTTAAATGTCGAACCATTTCCCCTATCGTAAAATGTGATAACGCTACAGTTACATGTCGCAGTATCTAAATTCATGATAAATAACTTGTATTATGTCAATATCAAATCTAAATTTTGCGACATTAAACGGTAGTTTTGTGACATTCAATGAAACGAGAAAATGGTGCGACATTTTACGGTAGGGTTGCCACATTTAACGGCAAAATATGTTGAGACATTTAGCGGCGGTTGCGACATTTAGCCGCAATAGTGCGACATTTAGCCGCAAATGCGACATTAAGCGTCGTTGCGACATATAACGGCATCACAAACTGCAAAAGATACTGTTTACTATCATTAGTGAAACATATTCCTTGCATTTATTAATTACAGTTAGAAAACATTAATGTATAAAGTTTAAACAACGTGGTCGTTTGCCGCCATCTACAGTGAAAAGAATTATTGTTCTAAAACATGACTTTATCACATCTACAAATGTAGTAATCAATCGAAGAAAATATGTATAAGGACTTACCTTACGCTTTTCCCACGCTTCAGAAATAAATCTCTTATCAAATAAATGAGAAAACGGCCCGTGTCCTGTGAATAAGGTATAAAGTGGAGTAGATATTACATTTTAGGTCCGAGAATGACGAATTTTATTATCAAAATGCCCACTGTTCTCATGTTAAAAACAGAAAGAAAATGCTTATTTCATATATAATTTAAAATAATAAACTGAATAAAAAATCATAATGATTACACACAATTTGACATCAAATATTTTTTACGGTTTCAACCTCACAAATTAAAATTCATGAGTATATAAAGTTGAAATCGTGAATTCATGAACTTTAAATCATGCATTAGTGAATTGAAATCGTGAATTCATAGAGTTGAATTCGGGAATTTATGAAGTTGAAATGTCCCCAACTGGTATTTCGTAGAATTGAAACAAATCTTACCAAGGTCATGACACAAGGCTGCGATTTCAACACAAAGTACATCTTTAGATGTTATGTTGAGTTCCGGTTGCCTGTCTCTAAGGGCTCGCACGAATTGTCCGGCTAGGTGACAAACGCTTTCATGTAACAAAAAAAATCAAGAACTTAAAGTCATTATTAACTGCAGGTTCATGCCGAAATGTTGTTGTTTTTTTCTCTTTACCTTATGTTGTTGATGATGTCTTATTTAAGTAAACGTGTATGGTATACGACATTTCTAATCCGTAGAAGAAGCTAATATAAATATTAATCAGTGATTTGACCATGTGCTGTAAATAATTGTAATTAATGTTCGTTGCATTTTACGACACAAAGTTAACAAGCTTGTCCTTTTGCAGCTAGAAATTCAACCTAATATGTTTAGTTAAAGTTGATTAAATTTTGGGCTTCGTTGTATATTATATGTTAACAGATATGTTCATATCATTTAGTATTGGTTGAGGCTAATGACTACAGATGATATTATTTCAAATATTATTTTAAAAGGTATTTATCAAAATGCGCTAGAACAGTGTAATCTAATTGGTACAAAAAACTGGGCATACCTTGTAAAAAGTTTGCGCAATGAATATGGATTTTCTGACGTTTGAAATTGTTCATGAAGATTTGAAGTAAAAATCTTTATACCGATTTTCAAACAAAGAGTCATAAATTAAGAATTGAATCCGCCAGATATGGCCGGGACAGGAACGTATCAGCCAAGTATGGGATATCAACGAAATTGAAGAAGAATGTCATTTTGTACTTAAAAGAATTGCAAACTAAATATATTAAAAGGTTATTATTATGTTCATTACAATTATGTATAGAATTGTTACAGTCAAATAATAAAGGCGTTCTGATCAATCTGAGTAAATACATAAACTCAGCCAATAAATTAGAAATGATATAATGCAAAGAATTTAAGAAATGTTTGAAATGTAAGCGTTTACTGGCCTATAAGGTAGACAGTATTATTTGATATCGGAAATCCATCAAGATTCTAACATTGATCCCATAAGAGAGTATTATCTTGAAATGTTTGTAACGAAGCTTTATGCTTTTCCATATGTTATATTTATGTTATATTTAAATATATGTAATTACCACACACGATTTAAACATAACCTTTGAAGTTAAATCAATTATGAAAATTTGTTCATTCTCTGTGAAACATTGAAAACATGTTTGCATATGTTAATAAAATTCAGTTCTTGTCTATTGTATTTCCGCCAAAACCCAGCTCATATCCAATAAATTGATTTTTAATTATATAATTATGTTCTTAAAAATGTTTACCTATATTTTCATTTGTTTATTATAAGCAACTTCCCACCATAGAATTTTACACATGATTTAAATAATGGACGTTGTAGTAGAATGTTCAGATTAAATAACCGTAAAAGACTAAATAAGGGAGAAGTGTCTGTGATTAAGGGCAATAGTTTTAAACAACCATCCAGCGATTTTATATAATTATTTGAGATATAGATAAAAGTGGTACCATTGAACGTAATCGGGTAAATTTGCCAGTATATAGGTTAGCAGTTTCAACCATTATCACGGCAGCCATGTGTTATTTAAAACACTAAAACTGGTCTAAGTGCGGTGCAAATTGTGTTTTATTCACAACCGCTTTGAAACATCCAGGGGAGTTTACTATTACATAATGGAATGCGGAGCCATATAAGAGTTATGTTTCCGTAGTGACATGAAAATAACATCTTTTACTGTAAACAGATTATTGGTCGGCGGGAGTGTTTAGGCCTAGATTGAAGGATATATATTTAGTTAAAATAAAGTCCTTTGAAAAACAATATAACGAGATACATACCCGATGGAGTGCTCGAACCTGTTATGTGATGCCCCGGGGTACACGAAATAAACGCCACCGAGTTGTTTAATGAATCTTAGACGTTGAAATTGCGGCGTGTCAACTATCTTCACCAACAACGGATGTAACTCTATATTACCGTGGATAGGATCGTTAAAAACCTGTCAATAATAAATTAAGGCTTTCTTTTAACTTTTTGATTATTCGCATTCGTATTACAAAGGAATATGATATAAAATTAATAATTACTGGTGCCCTGAAAGCGGCACAACATAGAAAATTGTTCATTCATATAAAGACAATAAATATTTTTTATAAATCTTAATCCTTGTCATATCTTTATTACTGTCCGAAACCCCTTACACTTATTTAATTTAAATAACGAGTGCCAAATGAATTGTTTGGTAAACTTTGCATAAAAGCTCTTTGATAAACAATTTCAGGATCGGGTCGAAATTTAAAGCAGCTAGAAATGAAATACAGGTGAGTCAGAGGTCAAAAGTATTGATTGTTATTACCATGTTTAAAATGTAAAAAATTTATGAATAAAGTGAAATATTTCTGAATGATTTTTAAATATCAACATTATGACGACATGCGTTAATGACGTCATAAACTATAGCGCCAGTTGTAACGCCAAAGTGAATTAAAGCCACTAAACACTGCAATGAATAGGAAATTTTATATATTTTGCATATTATATATTACTTTTGACCACCAGCTGATATATATTCACAAGTGGCAACTCTGTGAAATAAATTGTCAACTTACACGCAAAACGAACAAACAAACAAATATCTTCTATATACTATGTATCTTGAAATATTTGATACAAAGTTTGATATCCCAATGAAAAATCTTACATGTATCTTTAATTTTTGAATATTATCACACTTAGCAGACTACCACAATCAATCAATCAATCAATCAATCAATCAATCAATCAATCAATCAATCAATCAATCAATCAATAAATCAATCAATCAATCAATCAATCAATCAATCAATCAATCAATCAATCAATCAATCAATCAATTAAGCAATAAATCATTCATAAATAAACAAACACATTTATTTTTTTATTTATTCATTTATTTATTGTTGGATTTTTTTTTTACCTTGGGAGTCATTTTCCGTTTCTTTTCCAGGCTAGCCATTTTCGGATTCTTTTCCTCGCTATTCAATTTCCGTTTCTTATCCGGGGTAGCCATTTTTCGTTTCTTTTTTATGTAACCTTTCTGAAAAATATGAATATATGAATATTCAGATTATCACCTTCTTCTTTCAACATTAAAAATATCTGACGAACGGAAATGGAGAAAAGTAACATTAAAAATAACTATTTAATAAATAAATGAACCAAATAAATTAAATATTAGATTCATGCTTATTTGAAAATGTAGTATAAAGTAAAATATTTTTTAAGGGATTAATCTTTCGAAAATACACGAAATTACAATTTAAATGTCAAAATAAACAAAAAGACGGCCATGATGACGCTTATATCGCTCACCCAATTATCAAGGATTTGAATTAATATTGTTGGCAATAAGTATAAGGAAATATATTGTCATTATTTTAAAACTGATATAATAACGTTTATATCAACACCTGAAATAATGTTAAAAAGGTTTTTTCCATATAATTTTGCCTTTTATTTGTTGTCCCCAGATGACCAATATTGAACTTTATATAGAAATCATTTAAACAATATTCCTAGTAATAGAAATAGTATCGAAACACGAGGCTATCTGATTTGTACGAGGGGACGTAGCCCCCGAGTATAAATCAGATTGCTGAGTGTTTTGATGTTCTTTCTCTTTTGTATTATAGTCAAAAATTAAAACACGTTCCCTGTTGTCACACTATGAAACCCCGGGAAAGAGTTACCAATGAACGAGCATCTGAATAATTATGATATTTCTGTCGCTTTTCCTGTGTCTTCCGTCACAATAAGTAAACCCCAGCAAAAATGAGCCAATCAATGGGCATGCTCTGGAGTGCGGGTAACTAATCCCTGCACTCCAGTTAACACACTGTGCATGTTAGCCTGGGATTCAGGCGTTGATATTTTTTTGCTTATTCATAACTTACGCGCTATTTCATACTCGATCGTCATAGATAACACAACATCTCTGGTTTTGATAGTATCAACGCCTGGGGAAACCTGCGGGGTTTCCCATGTAATTATCGACTAATGATAATCCTATTAATAGACCGATTAGCACGTGACCAACAAATAACATGACTAAATCCAAATCGAGGCGAAGATGATAAATGTTGAAAATTTGACGCCATTTACCATTATAAATTGAGTCCAGCACAATTATCTGATGCTCACACACTTTATCTACTTTAACTTATCACACCTGTTGATCAAATTCACTTATCATGCAATAAATTTTGTCAACGAGTGTTAGTTTTTAATCGGAAATGGTGTTTTGAAAGCGAGGCTCCGTAACTGTTCGTTGAGCTTCGGGTCACTTCGTGGAAATTCCGTTTCTATTTTTAGAAACTAGTTTATTGTTGCATGAGTTATCGTTCTTTAATAACACCCGTAATTTTCGGGGTGTATACAAGGTGGCGCTTCGATCGAAAATTGTATTTCCCCAGGCTGTCGATTTGCCGAACAGAAGCACATAACAAATCGACAGACTGGAACCCAGGCTATGTGCCTGTATATGTACATGTACATGTATATGTATACGATTTAACTCTGACACATTTTCAACAGAAAGGTCCCCAAACTATGAATAACAAATAAATGTAAATGATATTTGGGTTGAAAGTTTTACATCTAAGGAAGGTTTAACCATATTTGGGCAGTGTGACCGAATTTTAACCCCATATAACCCATATTCAACAAGTACAGGAAATCAGCCAAAAATGTTTTCTAACCAATATCCAGGGTGATACTTGAGCTAAAAATCATCACAACAGCCTTTCTGACAAATTTCTGGATATTTGAACTAAAAATATCACCTCTAGAATGTAAACAATGCTTTTCCATGATAGGACTGTTTGACCTAGTTTCTTTTTAATTCCCGATGACCAAAGTTCTAACTTGAGCTAGAAACCATCTTAACAACCCTTCTGATTTATATTTGTAGGACCATTAGGTCGAAATAGTAGCCCTTAGACTGTTAACAAGGTTTTCCCATACTTGATCCCCAGGTGGGCTATACTCAAACTTGAGCTAGAAATCATCTAAATAACCCTTCTGACCAGTTTCAAATATATTTGGACTGTAACAGTAGCCCATAGTTTTTAACCTCAGGTGATCTACATTCAAACTTGAGAAAGAAATGATCAAAACAATCTCTCAGACCAATTTCCAGGATTATTGGACCAAAAACAGTAGTAACTAGAGTGTAAATATGATTTTCCTATTTCTAGATCCGGTGACTTAGTTTTCATCCGAGATAAGCTAGGATTGATCTTAATTAATGTGCGTTTTATTTCAAATTCTCTACGGATGCATTCTACTGCCACAGTCTAATTTTTTTAACTTATATTAGGAAATACATTCACAAAAATATAAGTTAACTATTATCCAACTAAAATATAATTTTTCCTTATTTAAACATTCTTAAACTTTCAAAAACAAAGAAAAGAATGTCTCCTTATTATGACTTGACTTAAACACTATCACCCATTTAGGCGTACCTATCACATACGATACACATTTACCCTAATGTGATTTACATATACCTTACGATTTTACAGATTATTTACCGATAGTTTAATTAAGAGATAAAACACAGATAAGAAGATACAATCAGGTTATTAGGTAATTATACAGGACATATCAGTAGATAATTGAACATATGACGCACATGCAAAATAAGATAAGATAAGAAAAACTTATTTACGATAGTGACATGTGTGATACATGTGAATTCAGAGTAACTGCATTTACACCTGACCGAATGGATCTATAAGTCACAAAGTCACCTTGTATTGACAAATATCAGAAACTTCATTGGTGTATCACAAATAGTTTTATAATTAAGTAAATGGAATGATAGTTATTGAAAATGCATTTTATATAATTAAAAAGAAACTAGTATATATCTTGAGCAATTAATTCAGATCAACATTTCTCTTCCTTTCGAACTTTACTAGGCCATTTGATTAGAATTAATATGGTAAGAAATAAGCGTTATGACGCCTTTTGCGTTATTACGCCTTTTTGTTTGCGTCACTTCGCCTTTATTCGCGTTATTTTGCCCTTTTTCGCGTAACTTCACTTTGTATTTAGTATAATGACGTCTTGACTTGCATCATAACGCATTTATTCGGGTAGCCACGCCTTCATTCGCAATACTACGCCATTTGTTTCGCGTAATAACGCCGCCTTTTTGCGCGTTTCTAATCCTTTTTCGCGTTTCTACTGCTTTTGTTTTGCCTATTTACGCCTTTTCATCAGAGTTTCTACGCTGTTTGATCCGCGTTTTTACGCCTTTATAAGCGGTCAAAATCAATATCAAGCCGACGACCTCAAAGGAGATTCAAATGAGATTACCAGAGTCTTATCAAACCTACTCAAAATCATATTACCAAAAGAGGACAAGCAATGCCGTCAAATGTCGCAACCTTGCCGTAAATATCATAAAATTATCACTTGATGACATAGAAAACGTAAAATGTTGCAAAATCCTCGTAAAATTTCAAACCTATTTGAACAGTTAAAACCACTATAGTTTGCAAAATAATTGGCCATAAGTGTTTTCAATTTTTATACTGACTTATTGAAAGCTAGCCTTTTAAAAGAAAATTTTAACCCATTACTTCATATGGATGTCTTTTCACGCCCCCCTCCTCTTTTAGGCCTCAAATAGTGACGAAATGCCCAATTTAGACCCAAACACTTGTTTTAAAAATGGTGTTATAAGAAAATTTTGGACTTGTGAGAGGCTCAAAATCTTAACCAACGCTGAAAAGCTTTTGACTCCATCTCAATCCATTGAGAAGTTGCAGCACTTTGAAATCAGTTTTTATGGAAAAATCAACGCAAAATCGTGATTTTTGCAATTTTGAGATGTTCCCTTGTTGCCATGGTAACAGGAAATTTATGACCGATTATGCGGTTACAAAGGCTATGGTCCATTCAACATTTGTGCCAAGTTTGAACAGTATTGAAGCCTTTTTATAGTTTCATAGCAATTTGAACTTGTAACAGGAGGCTTTGCAATGAAAACAACCATTTTTTACAAAATGCTCATGAAGAAATGGGTTAAACGTGAAACATTATAAACATTATATGTCTCTTTATATAGACATCAGGGGATAATTTAGTAAGTGAATTATATCAAAATAGTGAATGGCAAATTTATTAATCACAAGCGCCACTTTGGTTGGAAGTTGGTATATTCGAATAACCAACTACCTTAGCTTCTGGCTGGTATCTGGTCATTCCCAACTATTTTTCAGATGAAAAGTACTTTCTGTGTTGAGGGGAAAACACGCTAAGTTTGAATAACCTGCATGCAGGTAGTTTGGGATTCGCGTGAATAACCAACTATGTCCCCTCTTTATTTTGTGTTTAAAAATAAAAGATAGTGAAATGATTTACTAACAGTATATTCGAATATCCAACTACCAACAAGCAAATACCTACCAAAATTGACTCTCACAAATCTTTCACTGCCTTCACAACCGTTTTAGGTTCATGTGTATAAATTGCATAGTTTCCTCCCTCAAACAACGTTATTATCCTATTATCTCGGTTTGTGAGTTATGAATATTTTTTAAATTTCTTCGTTCTATTAAAATAACTTTTGAGACAGTGCATTATGAAATTTAATTTCCTATTTTTAAAAGATTTTAATTCATTTTTAGAAGGTTAACCAAAAGATGTATAACAATAAATGTATGCATATACATGTATTGTTTGTGTTTGCTCAGTTATTCCAACTCCACATTTTCTCGCATAACCGAGTGTCTTTTGGTGTTTTGTTAGAAGCATAATAAAAAAGCATTTTTTAGTTCTTGCCATATCCCTTAACACATTTGAGGAAAAAAATAAGTTATAGTAATTTACTTGCGTGACCAATAGAGAAATATTATTATAATGTGCATTACATAAATGTGCATTACATAATTTGTTATAAAAATAAGTATAGAAATATATAAATTACATACAGGATATTAAATGGGTGTAGATTAAATAATGAACTGAATTGAACGAGTTGAATTACAATATATTATGCGAACCTCTGGTGAACAAAGTATTAGATTCAACGAGTTCAATAATTTAATGATAAAGGTAAACAATTATAATATTTTGTTATCACATACCCAAATAAGAACTGTTCATAGTAAAAAAAATCACTTTTGCACTGACGCGCATAAGGTGTTACGATGCTTGTGTCATGCAAATGACGTCACGCCAAAATATCATATGCACGGCCGTGCAATGCTTTTTTTCGGATCCGAAAAAAAAACCCCACACGGGCTTTGATATACAAACTTGTACGTTATTGCTTTTCTTTTAGATTTGTTTTGTTTTTTATTTGAATATCTGAAGGTAATCATCAAGTTATTATAAAAAAATCTTATTTTACGAATCGCGGCTTAGTGTTTTATATTAATTACTCTATAACTCCATCTTACCTTTCTATTGTCCAAAATCTAAATGAAATAATATCATGCGATGGTCAAATGATATTGGTTTTGTTTTCAATTGGGTTATGCAAATGCAATTTGGCTTTCAGAAAATCGCTGATGACACTGATAATTAGATAATTACAGGTCGCTGTAGGCCAAAAATAAATCTGTTTCGGGTCTCCCAATGATTATCCTATTTACCTCAAAAGAAGGAAGAACTATGCTAAGACATGACGATATTAAACTACACTTAGAAGAATGTATGGGAAAATAAAGCAAATCTGTTTTTCTTTACCATACATCGTATCTTCACTAAAATATAAATGTCATTCCCATGGGTTTGTCATTGTTAAAGAGTGCACATTTCACATAGTACATATATAGGTTACGACAATCAATTTCTCGCAAGTCGGCATCATGTACATGTGCATGTTCTTAACTTTAAAATAGTTTCTGGTCTCTTAAATGTATTGCGTCCGGCCGCTTTACTCCGAATCTTGTTTATAACCCATAAATGCCCTGGAAGCAGTTTTGTTAGACTTAACAATTCTGACAATACCTCTGTCTACATTAAAAGCAAATCATTTATATATATTCATGTGTAAAGAAATACCTACCTACCTACCTACCTACCTACCTAACCACCTAACCACCTACCTACCTACCATGTGCTTCAGGGCGGAGAACAGATATAATACCTTGTTTGGCCATATGATAACAGTTAGTTCATTATAATGTAATATATATTGACATTATGATATTTAGATATACATGTCTATGTGAAATATAGGTTATCTTATTTTTCGAAATCCGAAACAGTTTAATTAGGTAATCACATTAAAAAAAAATAAAAATTAATACATTTTTTATGATTTTTATACTTGTGTGTTTTTGATTATTAAGAAATTTATTTCATTGCAAATATTGAAACAAAGGCATTAAGCGAAGTGAGGTGTGTGATGTATCAACTATGATCAAAACAAGATTATACACAAGTCCTTTCGTTTTCCTTAATTACTAAATGTAGTACCTTAATATCAACCTAATATCCTCCCCGTGTGCAAGATCTTACAGAAGCGCAGGCAAAGGGTTAAACTGAAAACATCCTCCCGAGAATGAAAGGGCCGTAGGCAAGTCCTTCTTTTGAATAAATGCAGGAATATTACATGAATGACACACTTCTTAATTTGTTGATGATTATAAGAGCTGTGTATTATTACGCATTCTTGTTTATCATATTTTAGAGCTTTTTAGAACGCTATATTCAGAGATGTGTGAGCATGCTGCGTCCTTTTCGTTCCGGAACTCTATGAGAAAAGGTTTCGGCTGATCCGATTTTAAAATTGTTATTGCAAAAAAGCTAAACCAATTAGTTTTTTGATTTTGTAAAATATAAATTATTATTTCAAACGCGATCTTTATATGAAAATCTTTATAGATTTAGTTTTTGATTGAATTTGTGATAAATAAATAATTATACAAAAATAACCACGTGGCTCTATTTATCCGAAAAGGTACAATACAGTTATAACTATTTCAAATTATCAATCCTATAAATGTAAGCATTGATCATAAATATCTATATATTGGCATGGTTTTAAGGTTGTTTTTGATAAGACAATTTGTTGTTTTTTCTTGATAAAAATACCAAAACGACGTGCAGACGAAACTGAGTGTCTGCTGTAAAGGAGAAAAGGCGACAAGAACAGAGGACAGCTGGCTCGAATTCAAACAAACGTTAAGAATTAGTTTTAACTGATGATGACTTTCCCCTACTTCAGGTGAAGTAAACTTTCAATCTTATTTAATATGTCCATATTCACAATCTATTAAACAGAACATATGGTGCAATAATTATATAGGACTTCAACATCTTCTTCCTAAAATTAAGGAAACCAAAAAGCAATTTTGAACTTCATTCTATGCATAAAACTTCGAAATACAATTTGAAAATGGTGGGTTCATTCTATGCATAATATTTCGAAATACAATTTGAAAATGGTGGGTTCATTCTTTGCATAAAATTTCGGAATACAATTTGAAAATGGTCGGTTCATTCTATGCATAATATTTCGAAATACAATTTGAAAATGGTCGGTTCATTCTATGCATAAAATTTCCGTCATCACTGGTCATTAAGTGACATAAAGTTAATAGTTTGAACCTTTTATATAATATCGTATATATTAAAATATGTTTCGTCTTTGCTTCGTCTTTGATGGAAAAAAAAACCCTGTAATTTTATGTTGGATTTTCGCCAAAAGGGTATGAACAATCGCCCAAAAGTATTGCAAGCATAGGATCTTGGACAAACGGCAAGTAAGACATTTAGAGCCCTTGATTTATCGATCCCTAACGATATCAGGATGACTTCTAGACCCCTTGACACTTAGATCCCCTTTTCACATGACTTTTCGCCCCCAAGTGGGTAAGACATCTCGATCTCTATATCAATGTTTGTACTTTAGAAGCCTAGATACGTTAATGAGCTATTAAAAGCAAATAGCAAATATTTTAATCATTTTCATAACAGGATCCGATAAAATACTGAAAACTTAAGGTAAAGCAATTATCTAACATTGTTTATCATTCATTTCATGTTATGCTACATAGGAATATAGCATTGCTATATAGCAGTTATGATATATAATTTTTGTTAATAAGTTGAAAGGTGTGTGACCTCTCTGTCATTCTGTAACGGGGTAAATATTGCTTTGTATGCTGTCTTACATCATAATAGTATTAATTTGAAAAATGAGTATTGTGCATTCGACTATGATGTAAGAAATTTAGTTTCTGGTGGTTAATACATGGTCAATATATATATATTTATTTCATGTATAACAACACACGTACATATATTTTCATTAAAATTAAGTTTTTGCCTAAGATTTCTTGATATTAGTAGTTCGATTTCTAGACAGTGAAATAATAACAATATTTGCGAGAAAAAGGTGAATTACAAAACGACAGATAAATAACAATAAAAAATAATGTTTTCAATGTATACTGTAATTACTGTTATTTATGATTTTTATTATATCAAGTATATATATTTATGATATATACTTTCTTTTAAACTGTAGTGTGTTTCGATTCTTTATTTAAAATACTTTACTCATGATTATGAATAACAAATAACGGCTTAATATGATTTCACTTATAATTCAGTATATCTATTAGATTATATGCAATAATCAAACTTGTAAAATAAATCAATTTTTCCGTAATTGGCGTATTTATAAACATTATTGTTTTCGAATTTATCGTCTTTAAGGACAATATAGAAAAAGGGGTCTAAATGTCCTGGCAAATTTTAAGGGGTCTAAGTGTATTAAGGGTCTAAGTGTCATGGGTCAAGATGTCTTAGGGGTCGAGGTGTCAAGGGATCCAGATGTTATAGAGTCGGACAAACACCTCGCTATATCGTATATTTTAGAGTGGCAATTTGCTTCAATTTATGGCAAACATATGAAAGGCAGCAACTAGCCTAATTGGTTTGGCCGCCAACGACTCAAGCTTAAGGTTGAAAAATAATGTTATCCACGGACTTTCAATTACCTCCCCTTTCTCGTAAAATATTTTCCTTTTTATTCAAGGAGTTTTGCGTCATCAGAATTTTTTCTTTGGAGTATAAAATAAGTGTATAGAATGCTCTGGTAATCACCAAGCATTATGATGCAGCATATTAGTAAGCAGATACGTGAGGACCCTTCGTATTCTAATGATGCTTCTTCGAAATTTAATTGTAAGTCTAATGGTTTCAGTCCCAGCAACTATCCCACAGTTCCAGTACCAGGGTTGTTCTCCTCGGCCAGAAGATTTGTGGAGCCTAGGTTCCCGCCAAGCGAGACACAGGCAAACATTGCATCTCTTCGTTCGAATTGTCATTCTTTATTCTGTAAATATCATCAAAATGAATACACTAGCTAAGCAGTCACAGGAACAAAACTTTTCTCCTTGTAAAGAATAAAATGATGGTATCCTAACTTGAACCACATGGGTCAGGTTAGGGTGTACTGATTTCATAATAGTTGTCACAGTGAACTCTGGAAACGTTAAATAACATGTCATATGAATAACTTAGCCCTGTTTCAATCATACACTATCCACAATATCTGTTATTTTAACTTCCAGGGCTGGTTCAAGTCAAATGACTTGTTTTAAAACTACTCGGTGATTCTGTCGGCCTCTAAATTTCGTTCAACATACATAGATATATTTACGCTTTAAATCCAAAATATATAGATTTTATACAGAAATCCATGCTGGGACTTTAGAAAATGTCATTTTCGCCTTTTTTGAGTACATAAAATTCATTAATTTGCCTGATTAATTACCCTTATAACAGTTGACAGGTTACAATATCATGCTTCTTTATATCATTTTAACATTGGTTTAAATTAAATTATACTGGTCCAAGAGCATCAGTTGTACCGGATAATCTCTCGTCAGCTTTACCAAATCCAGCAGTTTTAAATAAAAGTTATGAAGACAAACGTTGGACTGGATTGTCGGACATATTTCAAATTCGGATATTAATGCCGTTGGACTTCTTCCCATACCACCGGGTGCCTCGGACTGATTACAAATTTGTAATGTCTGCCAAATTACAGCGTATATGAATTGATCGAACCAGTCTGTCGGCACGTCAAGTATGCACAATTTGACAAAGCATGTATAAATAAATCAACGTATAGGAAATATTGCAGTTTGTTGCAAAGTGATATAATATTAGCTTTTAACTTGTGTCCTTTATGGCCATGTGACTTAAATTTAACTAGCTTTGTATAACCTGGGTTACAGGGTGCAAAAAGATGTAACCTCAGGGTTCCGCCTATGCCTGGTTCATTTTCAAAAAAATGCTTCTTTCTTAGATTGGTTTGTTAAAGAATGACAGACGATAGTTTTTAAATCCTGTCTGGAACTCTCTAACGTATTCAACCACTTTTGCCTAGACCATGGCGTACCTCGATCTGTGCCATAAAGTTGATAGGTCTGTTAAAAACTATCACTTACTCGGGGCTTGAAATAAATAATAAATTGGACTTTTAAAAGCTATTACTTACTCGGGGCTTGAAGTAAATGCGGAGAATCAAACTATTGATGTACCCGCAGACCCCCCCCCCCCCCAAAAAAAAACAAAGACGAACTTTTGCGGCTTATATCTTCAAAAATATATACATGTATCTTTGAAGGAACTTCAGTCTAAAGCATCATTACTTAACTTTTTCACAAAGGCTATCCCTACTGGCAGTGCCTAATGTCTAAGGTTAAATAACTTTTTATTTTTATATGTAAAAAAGTATGCGCGAATGAGCCATCGCCTTGCTCTTCTTTCTTACTGAATTTAATGGACTCGCAATGTTAAATGATTTGGTCAGAGAATACATGTTTTGAACTCTACACTGACGCATCCGGTAGCAGCTATTTAGGTTGTGGCTGCTACTTTAAAGGTCAGTGGTGTGTCTTTTAGTGGCCAGCGCACTGAGAGGAGCTTATTTGTAAAGACATCACATATCCTGAACTCGTGCCTGTTGTTCTAGCACTCCGTTTATGGGACTATGAAATGAAAAAAAAAAAGGTAATGTTTCCGTCTTAAAATAAATTCTCGTTTACAATGTAACACTGCCATATCTTCATTCTCAAACTTTCGAAGTATGACAGGCAAATCACTACAATGGCCTCAAACAGTTCATTAGATAACATAATATATATATCTAATGTCCTTGCAACAGTACGGTTATCAGACTATAAATAGCTACACATATCTACTATAAGTTATATCACTAAGCTTAACGATGTAGAGTAAGTGCATCACTTCACTCACGCAACAAGATGTCATCAAATAATTTCCTGTCAATACATGACATTATCATGGGTTCGAACAAAATACATTTATACATGAAACATTTGTAAACGGACCAAAGAGGTCGTGGTGCTTTTTTCGATATTGAAATTGAGAAAAAAAAGTACAGCAAGTTTTGTTTATGATCTCTGGTCTCTTAAATTTAAAGTGTCCGGCCGCACTACTCGGACTTCTGTTTATAACCATAAATTTAATGTTTCACTATGAGTATTGGTAGGCTTAACTTGAATAAAATCCTGACAATACTTATGTCTATATTGTATCAAATTTTGGGGATCTTTTTATTGAAAATGAGCCAGAGTTAAATCGTATACAAATACATGCACAATGGGTTAACTTAAGTGCAGGTATTAGTTACCCGCAATCCAGAGCATGCTAAATGATTGGCTTCTTTTCCTGGGGTTTAAATAATGTGACGATAGAGAAAGGGATAACGATAGAAATGTCATTCCCAGATGCTCGTTCATTTGTTACTTTTTCGGGGTTTTAATTGTGACATCTGGGAACGTGTTTTTATTTTTTACTATGATACAAATGAGAAGGAACATAAAAACAATTGGAAGTCTGATTTATACTACCAAGCGTGTTTTTTGGGTAGGAGAACAAATATTATACCTTGTTCGGCCCTGTGTTATCAGTTAGATTATTATAATGCTAGGTATTTAGACAATGGTATTTAGATCTGTGAAATACAGGTTATCTAATTTCCCGAAATCCGAAAGAGTTAAATAAGGTCATCCCATTTTCTAAAACTATCAAGAAGCGCCACAATGCGACGAAACCAGTTTTTTTCAACGACCAAGATTTGATGTGACAGGAATAAATAGGTCAAAGTGCACTGAAATAATTGAGTATACGCTAAAAATTCTATTGTAAGCAAATGACCTTGACCTTGCTCCCAGATTTCTTAGTGGCAATCCCAAGCTGACATACAGCAAGTTTGGTGTCAAAAGGTCAAAGCAAACTCAAGTTATTGAGCGGAAAATAAATTTCTTTTTTAAGCAATACTGACATTGACCTTATTCACAGACACCTGGGTGGTAATCCTTAGTTACGTCTTGATATAAGCTAAACACATACAAAATTTGGTGTCAACATGTCTAAGCTACCTCGTGTTTTTATGCGGGGACTGAATTTCTTTTCTTAGCAACATTGACATTTACCTTGATCACAGATATCTGGGTAGGAATCAAAAATTGATAACCCCCCACACGCACGCAAGCACACACACAAACACACACGCACGCACACGCACACACACACACCCCAAGTTTGCTATCAATAGGTCACAACTAACTCAAGTTATAAAGCAAAAATTGAATTTCTATTTTTAGCATTTAAGTGACCATGACCTTAGTCATAGTCACCTGGGAAGTTATCCCCAGTAGCGTCTTGATGTAAGCTACCCATACACCAAGTTTGGTGTCAACAGGCCAAAGCAAACTCAGCTATTGAGCGGAAACTGAATTTCTATTTCTAGTAAAAGTGACCTTGACCTTGATCACAGACACCTGGGTAGCAATCCCAAGCTGCCTCTTGATATAACTTACCTACACACAAGTTTGGTGTTAATAGGCCAAAGCAAACTCATGTTATTGAGTGGGAGCTAAAGTTTTATTTTTAGTAACAGTGACATTGACCTTGATTACAGACACCTGTTGAAAACCTGGTTAAAAATAAATGGGTTGTTTATACATTTTTGGTTTTCGTTACTAAGGAATTAATGTCATTTGAAAAATTTAAACAAAGGTATAAAATGAATAAAGGTGTGTGATGTATAAACTCTGATCAAAACAAGATTTTGCACAAGTTCTTTCAATTTCCTGAATAACTATATACATATGTACTACTTTAATATCACCTTCATATCCTCCTCGTGAATGAGGGGCCGTGGACAAGTTCTTTTTCAAGAAATAGAGCAGGGAAAGTGTAAATACTGCCTTAGAACCTACAAGGGGAGGGGGACATATTGATTTCATATATACTTAAAATCAAGAGGGAAGATAAAAGATAAAAAAAAATCTACAGTAAAATCTCTGCAAACGGACCACCTGTATACGTATAGAGCAATAATTTCACAGCATCAGTTTCTTACGACAATAGGATAGTGCGATAATACTGTCACGGTATGGTACTGTTGCTATCGCAGTATCACTTTGTTGCATTGTCGTCATCGTATTTTCTCACTGTCGTCATCGCTTCGTCGCACTATCATTTTGTCGCGATCGCATTATCGCATTGTCGACTATCGCCTTCCGGTACACATGCTCACATCCTTTTTTGTTATTTAATTGGGCGGTTCTAACCTGCTGACGAATAAGCTGACGGATATAGAAATTGGTATTTTTTGACGCAGACATCTCAGTTTGTCTGCATAGTAAATACCGTTTATGGAACGACCTTGCTCAAGATAGTCAATCATGATGATATAATGATTATCCCAAAATTTTCCAGCCATCACCTTCCCTGCTTATGGCACCCTCTTGAATTTCTTCTGAAGGGGTGAGCCAGGGTGCTTCCACTGCGTACTCTGTTTTATCTTGTTTATCATATTTTTATCTGGATCGAAGTGATGGGCTCATGTTTCATCCAGAGTTACGATCCGGTAGATAAAATCAGGATCATCCGCGTAGCGAGACAAAAGATATTTTGAATTGTCAAGCATGGTCCGTTTCTGGTCGCCAGTCAACTAACTTTATGGGGACCCATCTAGTTGAAACCTTTGACATGCCATAGACATCAATCATAATTGCCTGAACTGAACCAAAGCTTATATCCGCTTCCCTAGCAATACTTCGCAAGTCTTCTATCGCACATGATCAGATCGTGCACAGTTTTGGCAGTTTCATCGTTGGTGGCATTTTATGGCCGCCCATACCGTTCATCATCTCCAATACTCTCCCTGCCAGTCTTAAATTCAGCAGCCCATTTTTTTCACAGTGCTATAGTAAGGGGACTCCTTCCCAAATGTATCCATCAAGCCGTCATGGATTTCCTTACTGGATATCCCTTTCTTACAGAGGTACTTTATGACGGCTCTAATTTCAACTTTCTCCGTTTGGGTAAAATGACACACCCCTCTACTGATCAAAATGTGCATTATGTTACTTAATCTGTGTAAAAACCTCGTGTAACTCGGTCAGTAATCTTCAATAAGATATCGGTATCGACGTATTGTGTGTCAATGTCAGTGTAGTGGCTAGTAGTAATACGGGCTGAGAATTTTTTGACCATACCTAGAATATAAGATTCTGTGATTAACGTAAAGTCTTACCTTTCTTTTTACTTGGTTGATATATTAATATATATTTCATCATTTGTTGAAGAAAGTTTGGTCGACATCTGCTTTCTATTTGAATTATGTTGTTTCTTATCCGGCCCTTTAAGTTGTACAGCTATAATAACTTATTTTTTAACACTTTAATTCTTAGAAATGAAATGTAAAATTATTGGAAATGAAATAAGAAATTTATCTCTGACATTTTGAGTCTATATAGCGGTCTATATGACGTTTTCCCTCCTTTACGGAAATTCAAATTCCTTAGAGCTGTGACCTGAATTCTAAGATCTAACATCTCAGATCAAATTGTTTCCTTCTTACTTCTAACAAAAATAGTCTCAAAGGGCTTCCGTAGAATGTTGCTTGACAGTAATTTTAGTATTGTATTTCATATATGTCTGGCAACTGCCCAACATTTGTGTAATCTTTTAAGTTGTAACAACGTCATTTAGGTAATTGCGAACAGGTGGAAAGTGAGCAGGGGCGTGGAGATGTCTGACACAGTCACGTAACTTTGCTTACGTACTTTAATTTATGCATTTGTATGCCTCTAGGAAGGCAATTCTTGAAAGTATGTCATCATTTACTGTGTAGTAATGATGCATTGTTGGAATTTTGTCCAACTGCGCATGCGCAGAAAAATTGATTAAAAACTGTTAATTTGTATAAAATATAGCGCAAAAGGGGTACTTTTAAGGCTGAGATATCTCCACCCCGAAACATGCGCATTAATTACCGTCCAACGATGACTTAATTGACTAAGCCCATTAAGCCTAAAATGTTATCATTTTATTTTTCATAAACTTTGCATATTAAGTGTCCTTTGATAGTTTTAAAAAAGTTACTCATAGGCCATATAAATGAAACATTTTTCGCTTCTTTTGCGTTGTAGCACTGATTACAGTGATTTGGCATTTTGTATGGAAGTCAAAATACTACTTTGTTTACATTTTTCTACCTGAAAAATTATTTCTCATCCAGTACTATATTCTTTCAGTGATAAGCATCTCACATGTTCTAGATCTATTATAAAATTTTAAAACACATATAAAGGCAAAATGTGGCTTTATGTGTATGTTCAAAAATTTCTTCCTTACAAATGAATCTTAGCAATGATTCTTGTTTAGACACAGCATCAGTAACAACATCAAAGGCAACAGCCACTATGGCGTCATCTTCTTCTACCGGAAGTATGCCACCAAGTCATACACATGCGCACTCACTCGTTCCAGCTATGGGTTGCAATGACGTCGACTTCTGTTCAGATACACACAGTCAACAATAACTTTGTCAAGACATTTACATAGCAACGACTTACTGTCCAAATATGTTCGGTTTATGTGGTAAGGAGGCTTAACAGTCGTCATTTATATAAATCTAGATAGATCTTGACAATGGTGTTTATTAAATTTACTTTAGGTACTGCTGTTTTAGATATAAGCTAAAACAAAAACAAAATGATAACCATTTGGAACAACACGTCAATTAATGGTATTAACCCCGGAAACAGCAAATATTGAAAACAGTTTTACCACGTGCCTTTATATATTAGCAAATCCAACTGAAAACAACACGCGGTTTCTTTTTCAATTGTGAGGAAAAAAAGGCTCTTGATATAGCCAATTGAAAAATTTTGCATCTCGAATATGATATTAAGACAATCATGGTATGTTTATTGTTCCATTTTAAGAGATGAGGGTGTGACAGTTAACAAAATAAGAGGATGAATTAAGTTTATCATTAACCAGTCACGTAAGTTTAAGTCCTATGTGTGGCTGTCAGATAATCAGACTTTCAGATAATTAGGATAATGTCACAGATGCACATGATTGGGAATTAGATGACTACGCCAGTTTAATTCTCCAAATACAGCTAAAATCTAGTACAGATAAAATAAACTATTGACCACACAGACAAGAGATACAGCATTATGCACTATTGCCCAGTATATGGGTGTTAGGCAAAAAGTCAAAGGCAACAGTTCCAAATGTCAGCCCTGATACCGAGGGACAACAGTTTTGAATGTTCCACAAACACACATGAAATATTTTTTTTATTACGTAATACTTTGCAATTAAACTACAATATATATATCGCAACAAGATACTAATAATTTTTTTACAACTTTTAATTATTTACAACTGAATCCTACAGACGAAGCACTAACGTATATTGAGCTGAGCGACGTTCGAAGACCGAATAGTTTAGAACATAATTTACCGAAAATATATATTTCGTAAGGTAATCCAAATTATTCATCTCGTTTGTTTTTATCAATATTTGATAAACTTGAAAATGTGCCCATTGTAGACAAGATCATTTTTCGTTGTTCTAGTAGTTATAAAAGGCAGAATTTTGAGTTATTGAAACTACTTAAGTCATTGCAAAGGATGTATTTTAATATATTAAAATCTCCTAACAAAAAGTCTTCAAAGTTTGTAGCATTTAGCTGTGTATATCATATAAAATATCCATTATCGGCAGGAGAAGGAGGTCTATGTCTATAAGTTATATTGACAAGGAAAGATACACATTTCCTATTAGATACTTGAATCCATATAGATTCAATTTATTTCTTTTATCGTTACGGCGCCTACACCCAAGTTACATAGACCCGCTAGTGTTTATGAAGTGAGCCGATGACAATGTATTTAACATCGAGATCACCTATTTGTTACCTGTTTTCTAATATCAACTGTTGCGAGGAAAAGTTGAGAGTGAAATTTAATAACTGAAAGTATTTTTGACATGGTTGATTTCTATTCAATAAGCATCGAGTTATCCCGAATAAGAGACATCGTAGACTGGTTCCCTGGATGGGAACCATAATAGGACAGGGAACCAGATTAGAGACACCCCGACATACTATTTCGAGCCGTCATGTATATAGTTAAACAAGGTAGGGGCAGTCAGGTTTTACTAACAATGTTAAAGCTGCACGCCTCAGATGAACAAAATATTTCGATAAAATCAAACCTGAGGAAAATGTATTAAGATTTTAGGAAAGTATAAAATTTCAAAACGCTACTAATAATTTACATGTTATGTGCGATTAATGACCCAATTTTCAGTATTTATAACTATTTCTACAGCGTTACTAACACAATTAGGGCTATTTCTGCATATTTTGACCTCTTTATAGTAATTTACATGGGTTGTAAGTGCCATTGATAACGCGTAAATTGCATTACATTGTATTTTGGTTACATCACAATATCATAATGTTAAATACATTTTCAAATTTTCATTAAATTTAGCATGAATCTTGAGGCGTGCTGTGTAACACCGCAAAACGTCCGTACCGCAAAACGTACGTATATGGACGTTTTGCGGTGCATATCGTCCACATTTTTCTGACGTACATTTTGCGGCAAAAAGTCATGGTCCTGCCGCATATCGTCCATATTTTTAAGTTTATATAATTTTCGTTAATTTTGACCAGTTATTATCAGGTGTTATTGTGTGTTATTTAAGCTCACCTGAGTATGTGGCTGTCTATCTGTCCGTCCAAATTAAGCTTGTTACCACTATAGCATCCACATACCCTAAGCAATATGTCCAGAGTTGTCTGCCCTTGCATTACAATATCTGTTATATTTCAAATTGTTACCACTCCAACGCTTTCTCAGATTTCTTCTTCAATCATGACAATTTTCATATTATGGGTCATACTTTGTCTTATATCTTTTTAAAATCCTTATACATGACTTGGCGACTAAAAGCCACAATCCGACAAAAATTCTCACGCACGCTTAAGTATTGCAATGCGACTAAAAGCCACAATCCGACAAAAGCTCTCACGCACGCTTAAGTATGTCAATGCGACTAAAAGCCACAATCCGACAAAAGCTCTCACGCACGCTTAAGTATGGCAATGCGACTAAAAGCCACAACCCTACAAAAGTTCTCACGCACGCTTAAGTATGGCATTGCGACTAAAAGCCACAACCCGAAAAAAGTTCTCATGCACGCTTAAGTATGGCAATGCGACTTAAAGCCACAATCCGACAAAAGCTCTCACGCACGCTTAAGTATGTCAATGCGACTAAAAGCCACAATCCGACAAAAGCTCTCAGACACACTTAAGTATGGCAATGCGACTAAAAGCCACAACCCGACAAAAGTTCTCAGGCAGGCTTAAGTATGACAATGCAACTAAAAGCCACAATCCGACAAAAGCTCTCAGGCACGCTTAAGTATGGCAATGCGACTAAAAGCCACAATCCGACAAAAGCTCTCAGGCAGGCTTAAGTATGACAATGCAACTAAAAGCCACAATCCGACAAAAGCTCTCAGGCAGGCTTAAGTATGACAATACAACTAAAAGCCACAATCCGACAAAAGCTCTCAGGCACGCTTAAGTATGGCAATGCGACTAAAAGCCACAACCCGACAAAAGTTCTCACGCACGCTTAAGTATGGCAATGGGACTAAAAGCCACAACCCGGCAAAAGTTCTCACGCACGCCTAAGTATGGCATTGCGACTAAAAGCCACAATCCGACAAAAGCTCTCACGCACGCTTAGGTATGGCAATGCTACTAAAAGCCCTATCCGACAAAAGTTCTAACGCACAGCATGTATAATAGTGATACATTACTAGTACATGTATATCAGCTATACAAGGCTAAAATAACAGTTATACAAGGCTAAACTAACAGTTATCAACGGCTAATATAGCAGTGATACAAGGCTAATATAACAGTGATACAAGGCTAATATAGCAGTGATACAAGGCTAATATAACAGTGATACAAGGCTAATATAGCAGTGATACAAGGCTAATATAACAGTGATACAAGGCTTATGTAACAGTCATACATGGCTAATATAACAGTGATACACGACTAATATAGCAGTGTAACAAGGCTAATATAACAGTGATACACGACTTATATAGCAGTGTAACAAGGCTAAAATAACAGTGATTCATGGCTAATATAACAGTGATACATGACAAATAGACTAGTGATACACAGCTTACATAACAGTGATACAAGGCTAATATAACAGTGATACACGGCTAATATAACAGTGATACACGACTAAAATAACAGTGAAACAAGGCTTATATAACAATGATACACTGCTTATATCACAGTGATACATGGCTAATATTACATTGATGCATGGCTGATATAACAGTGATACACAGCTAATATAACAGTGATGCACGTTTAATAGAACAGTGATACATGGCTTTTATTACAGTGATGCACGTTTAATAAAACAGTGATACATGACTTATATTAGAGTGATGCACGTTTAATATAACAGTGTTACACGGCTAATATAACAGTCACACACGGCTTATATAACAGTGATACATGCCTTATATAACAGTGTGCATGGCTAATATAACAGTGATACACGGCTTATGTAACAGTGGCACACGGCTAATATAACAGTGATACATGGCTAATATAACAGTGATGTACGTTTAATATAACAGTGATACACGACTTATATAACAGTGATACACGGTTAATATAACAGTCATACACGGCTTATATAACAGTTATACATGCCTTATATAACAGTGTACATGGCTAATATTACAGTGATGCACGTTTGATATAACAGTCATACACGGCTTATATAACAGTGATACATGCCTTATATAACAGTGTACATGGCTAATATAACAGTGATACACGGCTTATATAACAGTGGTACAAGGCCAATATAACAGTGATACATGGCTAATATAACAGTGATGCACGTTTTATATAACAGTGATACACGGCTAATATAACAGTGATACTCGGCTTATATAACAGTGATACACGGCTATTTTAGCAGTGATACACGGCATATATATAAGTGATACACGGCTGGCTAATATAACAGTGATACTCGGCTTATATAACAGTGATACACGGCTATTATAACAGTGATACACGACAAGGCTTATATAACAGTAATACATGGTTAATATAACAGTTATACGCGGCTAATATATAAGTGATACACGGCTGGCTAATATAACAGTGATACTCGGCTTATATAACAGTGATACACGGCTATTATAACAGTGATACACGACAATGCTAATATAACAGTAATACACGGCTTATATAACAGTTATACGCGGCTAATATAACACTGATGCAAGGCTAATATAACAGGATTATACGGCAATTATTGCAGTGATACACGGCTAATACGATAGATGACTAATATAACAGTGATATAAGGCTAATATAACAGATATATTATGGAAGTGTAACACAATTATAAATATAACAGTGCTGTTATACGAAGAAGTCATAGACCAGAACTGCAAAACGAGAGTCGGATTTGGCTTGTCCGGCTTTACACATAAATGGAAATCAAATAAATATCTCTTTAAAAATACATGTATGTAGAAGAAGAAAAGATTGTTTCCAACTTGTACCTCATAATATAATAAAAACAACTGTGTCATGATAATTCGGATCTAATGGGTAAATCACTCATTCTCACTTAAGTACGATATTTCATAAATTCTAGAACTGAAAAATGAACTTTCTTAAATATTAAAATTCTATTCCATTCCAAAATTATAAGTATATCGACATCTTAAATATGAAATATTACCAGTATAGATGTCCTAGATTTTTCTCTATGACAGGTTTTCTGGATAGAACCAGAAAATAAATTTCGCCTTTTTCGAGACAATGGTCCTTTAATTTGTGCATATGGTATGGCGATTTTATTTTGTCTCTTAAAATAAACTTTATATCATATATTTATATGAACATCTGCAAATGAGAATCAATCATTGAACTGACAAAAAATACATCTCAATTTACGTCATCTCATATATTGGCAATTTATTATGGACTCGTTTTGCAAAACGGCAACGTTCGAATACTATCTCAATAGACCTCCGTGATTCTCCGTGATTCTCCGTGATTGTCTGTGTTGTACATATTTACAGGCAACTTTTGACTATTATCTCCGTGATTCTCCGTATTGTAAATATATATACAGGAAACGTTTGCTCAGTGATTCTCCGTGTTGTACATACATACAGGCAACGTTTGAATATTTTCTACGTGGATTTCCGTGGATCTTCGTCATTCACGGAGATTCTCCGTGATTCTCTGTGTTTTACATACATACAGGCAACGTTTGAATATTTTCTACGTGGATTTCCGTGGATCTTCGTCATTCACGGTGATTCTCCATGATTCTCTGTGTTGTACATATATACAGGAAACGTTTGAATATTAATTCCGTGAATCTCCGTGATTCTCCGTGATTCTCCGTGATTCTCCGTTATTCTCCGTGTTGTATAATATACAGGCAACGTTTGAATATTATCTCCGATGAAACTGTTATGTACATAGTTGAAGTGGACATTGTGTGGAATTTTCGTTGCCCATTTTTAAGTGCAAAAAAAATGTTCAAACATTACTTCAGCTAAAAAGGAGCCCTTCGATTATGATTTTTATTGATGATTTTAGGTATTCTGAAGAACAAAGTAGGCAGTTTAATACAGAATTAAGAAAGGGGAAAATAGTGATGTTCAGCTTGCATGAGTTATAATTATAATTGGGACATTATCGTGATCAAAGAAAAAAAATCAATCTAACTTGACAGTTCTTATCTCAAAAGTCATCAGAAAGCGTGTCGTTCAGAATGTGTATTGTTTGTTCAGGGCTTCACGTTTTAAGTACAAGTATGAAGTGGTTGATTTCTATTCAATAAGCATCGAGTTATCCCGAATAAGAGACATCGTAGACTGGTTCCCTGGATGGGAACCATAATAGGACAGGGAACCAGATAAGAGACACCCCGACATACTTTTTCGTGCCGTCATGTATATAGTTACACAAGGTAGGGGCAGTCAGGTTTCACTAACAATGCTAAAGCTGCACGCCTCCAGATGAACAAAATATTTCGATAAAATCAAACCTGAGGAAAATGTATTAAGATTTTAGGAAAGTATAAAGATTCAAAATGCTACTAATAATTTACATGTTATGTGCGATTAATGACCCAATTTTCAGTATTTATAACTGTATTTCTACAGCGTTACTAACACAATTAGGGCTATTTCTGCATATTTTGACCTCTTTATAGTAATTTTTTATTTTTTTTTTTATTTTTTTTTATTTTTATTAGCATATAAACATAAACATGTTCATCGCCATACATTCAATTGCGGCGGTTACATACAACATGAGAAGAGCATGAGTATTAATACATCTATATCATGTGTATATTAGTAGTATTATTATATCAACATATATTAACATTAATATATCAATATCATGTGTATATAGTAGTATCATTATATCGACATATATCCTACACAATGTTTATATAAAACATAAACAGTAACGAAAAAAAAACACAAGACCAAAAAAGACCAAAAATAACATGAAAATTGATTTGATACACTGACCTAAATTATCGTGTTGATTGTCGATGGGTGGATACTTTACTGTCATATGCATGATATACGTACATGTTAGTTTGATTTTGCACGTGAATTCAGTGCCATATAATGTTGTCATTTTTTTTCTTGTTATAAAAAGGCCAATGTATGAGATCAATTAGTTTCACGTGGCTACATTGTAAAATACAAATACATGATCATTGAAATATGTAACTAACACATATTTCTAAATAAAGTATATCATCCGGTACGTTTCTTATTTGCTATATAAATAAATTTTGCAAGTTTACACAGAATACTTGTTTGATTTGAAGCTAACAATCCTTTAAATTTTTGTAAAGATGGCCAATTACAATAATATTTTGGAAGGCATTCTTTTCTTTCATCTCTATAAAACGGACAGACCAATACAAAGTGATATTCATCTTCTACTACCTTCATATTACAATACACACATTTTCTATTACAACGTTCTATATTTCGAAATCTACCTTCCTCAATAGCTAATTTATGTGCTGAACAGCGTAATCTTGATAGAGCAATACGATGATTATTATTAACAACACAAGATAAATACTTTTCCTGACATATTTTTGTTTTAATTTTCTTATATGTACTTAGTTTAGGCATATTATCTAACTTACTATAAAAAACTTGATAATATTGATCATATAATCTCTCAACAACTTTATCTATTTGAACTCTAGTGACAGACATATCATTCCATAAATAACTAAAACCTAGTTCGTCAAGCAGATTTTTCACACCCGAAGCCCAAGATCCCAATGTATTAGTATTAACTTGATTGATGAAACATTTATATATCAATGTATCTTGGGAGTTCAAAATTCTATACCAATATTTCAATATTCTCCCTTTACGAACAACATCTAATGGAACTTTACCCAGTTCACCAAGAACAGCTATATTTGTAGTTTGAGACCTTACACATAATAATTGTTTACAAAATTTAATATATACCCTCTCAATATCAAGGGCCTTATGAAATCCCCATATTTCGCATCCATAATTTAATATTGGTAAAATCATTGAATCAAATAGTTTAATCTTCTCGTTAACACCAAGTGGTACAACATCAAATAAGGAGTTCAATGTAAATATGGCACGAAGTGCTTGTTCTGATAAAGCTTTTTGAGCATTATAAAATTTACCATTTCCTGTCAAAACTACACCTAAATAACAAAATTTACTAACAACATTTAACCTTATATCATCATAATATAAATCAACTTGCTCAAACCTATTTCCTAATTTAAAAATCATAGCAACTGTTTTTGTAGTATTTACAGTGACATTCCACTTTAAACAATATGACTTTAATTTATTCAATAATATTTGCAAGCCATTAGACGAATATGAAAACAACACAGTATCATCTGCGAACATGAGCATAAATATTTGCAATTCTTCTAAAGTTATTGTATCAGCCCTATTATCAGCAATATACCTTTCCATGTCATTTATAAACAGTATAAAAAGCAAGGGAGACAATGTTTCGCCTTGCTTAACGCCCATATAACTATCAAAATAATCAGTAACATTACCTCGCACCCTTACACAAATTTTCACAGAGTTATACATAGACTTTAACATAGTAATAAATTTAGAAGAAAAATTATATTGCATTAGTTTATACCAAATACCATTCCTATATACCATATCAAAAGCTTTTTTAAAGTCTACAAATGCACAGTACAATTTTTTACGTTCCTGGTGGATTATTTTATCAATTAATGTCTGCAATACAAAAATACAATCAATTGTGCTTCGTTTTTGTCTAAAACCAAATTGACAATCTGTTAATATGTTATTTTCTTCGGCAAATTTTCGGGCTCTATTATCTAACAAATATGAAAATATTTTTGAAAAGATGCTTGTTAACATTATTCCCCTATAATTGTAATTTACATGGGTTGTAAGTGCCATTGATAATGCGTAAATTGCATTCTTTTGGTTACTTCACAATATTATAATGTTAAATACATTATCAAATTTTCATGAAAATTAGCACGAATCTGGAGGCGTGCTGCTTCAAACATTTTAATACTCTTGAAATTAATACATGTGATGAAAAATGAAAAAAAATGCCACTATTATGGGTACAACGCAGGTACATGTATCTCCATTAACTGCAGTGATGGTGAATAGAGGATCGAACCCTTTTACAAACATTTTTACATCATTTATTTCTAATTTTATAGTTGTTTGTTTGGATAGAATCATCATGTGAGAGGTAATATTTGTAATCCGAATATATGAAACCCAATAAGCATGTGAAATGCTTCCTAAGACGTATCGAACTTGGTCTCCATGTGAACGCTTTTATGTAAAATGTAATTTAAGATGCATAGAATTGGTTGGTAAAACCTGTACCCGTTAAAAGACATTGATAGCATTTATATATCATATAACTTCAAAACATGTGCCTTATCATCAGGTGTTATCGATTAAAAAGTTTCAAAGTTTCAAAGTTTTATTTCATAAAATATCCTGAAGGCCAAAAGCCCATGAGGACAACATTTTAAACAGTGTACAATCATGTTGAAAATTATTACTACATACAATGTACTAACATATTGTTATAATCGTGTATGCTTCTAACTCTCTAAGTAAAAGTATAGTTATAAACATGATCTAATTTTTTAATACTGATTATGACATACTCTATTCGCATTACTTCATCTTACGAAGTGTGCTATTGATTGCACAAATTAATAACACTAGTGACTAGAACTTCATGACCTAATAAGAATATCCATATGCTTCGCAAAGACCAAAAAAAGAAAATTATATCTGACATATCACAATGTCATATATCATTTATATTTTTCATTATGCCTGATGTTTGCTCGAATGCGAATGAGAAAAATATATCACAAACAAATTCCAAAAATTATTTTTTTTCTCAGGAGATAGTGTTACATAAGAAGATGGATATTATTTTTAACACTTAACAATATTCAGAGAAATTTTCAGATAACATACATATAATGACAATGTTACTTCATAATTTAATGTAATATTTTTCAAATATTTGACATTACATGGCAAAGATCAGTCTCTCAAACCTAACACACAAGCACAAAAGCAGTAGTAAAATTGTTTATCTTACATGTAAGGGAAAAGCACATTCTGTCCGCCCGCACCAGCTGTTATATTTACACGTTTGTCTTAACAACTCGTGTAAATATCACATCCAGCGCTACCGCACACAACCCGCCCCAATCCAACAAATAAGACATACAAATATCTTTATGTATTATTATAACAAGCACAGTATAAAACATCTACATTCATATAACGCCTGTTTCGGGCAAGTTTCATAAATGCTAAAAGAAAAAAATTAAAAAATATTACTAATTGAAATAACTAGTTGACAATAAGTATGCATACTGATATTTGCTCTATAGAACATATTTAACTAACAAACATTTTTGTATGTCCATTACTTAAATATATAATGTACACATCACTTGTATATAGTAAGACGGACAAATATCCTTTATTAGGTCAATGCATCAACATTTATATAATGCCTGTTATGAGCGAGTTTCATATATTCTAATTGTAATATAAAATTGTCATAACAAGTATACATACATATATATATTTTTTTTATGTTCCATAAAACATATCTGATTAAACTTATTTTTCTTTATTTAATATTATACACACTACTATAGAGTAAACGTTCAACATTTGTTTTACTTATCATTGTAGATTTATAATTCTAAATTACCCTATATCAATCTGTTACTGTCTATATACATGCAACGCTATCAAAGACTATAATTTTCTTAGCATTGTATATTAGCTTACATTATTACTATATAAATTAGCAGAACGAATCATAAATGCCTTGTAATTATACACACTTAACTTTGTCAATAAAACTTCATTATCAGATGTAATTAGTTGAATAAATTTACACATATTGGGTCTATATCTATAAAAGCTAGGAATATAAATGTTTCTTATATCTGTATATGCTTGGCACTGTAACACAAAATGAAATTCATCTTCTAACACTTGGCATATACTACATTTTCGCTGCTCTAAAGGAATCGCAGTGGGCTTTGCCCATCTGCCGCTTTCAATACTTAGTCTATGAGATGACATACGCAATCTTGATAAGCTAAATCGAAACTTTTGTATGTTGCATAAATTAAGATAGGGCTGTAACCTTAAGCTAGCTATGTTTCTATAAAAAGTGCTCTAGTTGAGCTGTTAAGTCTACTATTCCAGTTTTGTATGAAATTATCAGACAATCTTTGCTCAAAATAGTGCAAAAATATTACCTTATCACCTACATCTTGAAAAAGCCACACATCATAAAAACCAAGTGTACATAAAAGATCCCTCAATAATGAACACCAACTTTTCTTGTTAGGATACCTTTCACAGTCATTTAATAAAGTAATATAGATTTTCTTGTTAAACTTATTATCTTTTGTCTGTAATAACTTAACCCAGTATTTAACAATCTTTAAATATCTCAAGGTTTGAAAATTTATACGCCCAAGTTCACCATAAACAAAATCATTTTGTGTACATCTTTTAACACCAAGAAGTTGCTTGCAAAACTGCAAATGGACTCTTTCAATTGCACAACCTTTTGTGAATCCCCACACTTCACTACCATAATTTAAAATAGGTGTAATCAGTTTATCAAAAAGTTCAAGCTTGTGTTTCACTGTAATATTAGTGAATTTATAGAGGTATTTATTCATCTTAAATATAGCTTTTGAAGCTTGACCAGCTAAAGTATTTAATGCATCAGAAAAAGAACCACCAGTAGAGAAAACAATTCCTAAATAATTAAACTTATTTACAATTTCAATAGAGTTGCCACTGTAATAAAAATTTATGTTTACTGGTAAACGACCACCTTTTCTAAATATCATTACTTTTGTTTTATCAGTGTTCACAACAAGTTTCCACCTTTCACAATATTCATACAATGTATCCAAATTATTTTGCAACTCAGTTGCTGAATTAGCAAAAATGATGATATCATCTGCATACAAAATCAAAAATATTTTGAAAGTGTCAATATCAATACCATTTACTCCTTTTACATAAAATTCTGATTCCAAATCATTAAGAAACATTGAAAATAAAAAAGGTGATAGGGACTCGCCTTGCCTTACTCCAAGAGTGCATTGATAGATATCACTAAATTTATTTAAATATTTTACTCTAGATTTAACAGATGAATACATAGATTTAACTATATCAAGAATTTTCCCCCGCATACCTAATTGAATTAATTTAAACCATAAATTGTCTCTTACTACATAATCAAATGCTTTAGTAAAATCAATAAAAGCACAAAATAATTGTTTACCTTGGTTGATTAAATGAGTAAGTAAACCATGTAATACAAAAATATTGTCTATAGTACTCATGTTAGACCTAAAACCTGCCTGTGCCTCAATGTATACTGAATAATGTTCTGCCCAATCTGTCAATCTATTATTTAAAACACGTGTGAATAATTTACCCAATACACTTAACAATGTAATGCCTCTATAATTATTTTCATTATTAATACTACCTTTCTTATGTAACGGTATAACATAACCATCAGACCAAGTTGATGGGAAGTATCCAGTATCAAAAATTTTATTAAAAAGACTGTGCAAATATGGAAGTAGTACTTCTTTTCCGTGTATGAAAAATTCATTCAAAAGCATATCTGGCCCGCTACTTTTATTTATATTTAACTCTTTAATAGCTCGTTCTATATCGACTATTGTTATTTTTTCATTGAGTTCATCAAACATTACGTTAAATTCTTGATTTTCATACCTTTCCAGAAAATAGATAATATCTTCATCAGGTGTAAAATATGTACTATTTGGATTATTAATACTTTTAAAATACTGCTCAAAAGCATTAAGTGAAATGTTACTACTCTGTACCCCCGCTGAACTTTTAAGCATATTTAAACCATTTAAACCAGATTAAAACAACTGAGCATTTTGTGAACATGCATGAACGTGATATTCTATATTGATCTAACTTCAATTTTAGCAGAACAAAGTGGTTATTGGATGAAACGCTCGAGTTTTCTGTTCAGTATAAATATCACTTATAAAAGTTATAGTAATCAAATAGAGTGTTCAGGATTATTGATAAAATAACTCATATACCGTAAGTAGCACTAAATTATGCTTGCTTTGTTATTTTATAAAATAACACTTTGTTATCTAATGATATGTAATAGTTATAGTATATGAAACGAGTTATATATAGGAAAGAGTTTGTGACACTGTGAATTATGTGCGTTTATACTTATGATGACGTCATTACGCTGCTTACGGATTGGAGCCGCATATACAATTAGTCCCTATCCAGTGTTTATTAGCAGTTTTACACAATCTATTTTCTTCTTTGACTATAGTGACAAAATCGCGAGGAGTGTTAGAATATATTCTAAAACTCCTCGTGATTTTGAAACTATAGACAAAGAAAAAATAACGGAAGTAATCTCCGCTTAAAAAAAACAAAAAATTAGTGATCTCCCTTATTTTATCTTGTTAGAATCGAAATAATATCGGCCTGAGCGGTGTTTATCGGCTATTTAACACCGGTTTTGTCGTTTTGATGCGAAAAAATCTACGGCCTTCGTGGTCAATTCCTTCGCTCCAAAACTCCAAACCGATATTATTTCCTAATCAATATATCAACTAAGTAAAATGTAACTATTTAAAATTTAAACAGTGGATACCATAAAAAGTGGAGGTAGATTGGAAAATGTTAATACTTTGATTAAACAAGATATATAAAGTCAGGTCTTATATCAAAATTTGACAAACGCGTACTTGACCTGCTATAACGAGTATTGTAAATTATAAGTCCAATGTTTTCCCTCACCGATAAAATAGTCTATTTGCTTTCTTTACTTTTTTCTTGGGTTTGATATTGTGACTAAGGGGACGTGTTTTTATTTTTGCCTACAATGCAAGTAATAGAAAGAGAATCGAAACACAAGGCTATATACTTTTCTTTACAATTTAATACTTTGCAACAGGAATCTTACGTTCCATGTACTCTAAGTTTAATAAGCGCATATGCATGCAGACAAGTACATACACGCGCGCGTCTTTTTTCTCTAAATTATGATATGTTTAATGAAAAGATCTGGATCGATTTTATCACTTAACTTGCCATGGGAAAACATAGTAAATTTTGGTTTTGAAACGTTAAATAAATCGAATTAAGGTCTTTAAATATTGCAATGTTTAAATTCTGTTTAAAACGGATTTTACGTTAATCTCAATTTTAAGCCAACTCACACAAACAAGTACACACCCGCGCGCGCGTTTATTTTTCTATAAATACCTTAATACCTATCAATTTGACTGTATGTACCTGTTACGGCAACACGCATTTAAGGTTTCCTGGGAGATTTTACTCTTGGGGGTTTAAAAATAGTTTATTTCAAACAATGATACAACATGTTGTTAATAAATTTACAATAAGTGGATACACGAATGAAAAAGGATTAGAGCCGAAAGCTATAAAGCTTTCAAATGTTTTCAAATGTTTTCTCCTATATATGTATTTGTACAATGTAGTTAAATTATGACAGTATTTGCAATATTGTTTGAAACTTAACATATTTGGAACAAAAAAAGAATCGAAGGTTTGGGCTATGGAGCGCAGGGGGGGGGGGGGGGGGGGTCCTGGTGGTTGAGGAGGGGTAAAAATTATTGGATAAAGTCTTTTTTTTTTAGGAAAGAAAAGATCCTAATGCAGTAAAATGTTATTACTCTACAGCTGGCCAGTCTAGACAGGTTGTACTGTGGATTATTTTATATCCGCCTATGATTTTTAGCATATCGGTAATCAGTGTGTCCCCCTTGCCGGTTCTCATGTATTATGCATTTCTTTAAAAGAACTTGCCCACGGCCCTCTCATTCACGCATTCATGGGAAGGATATTTAATGTTCAACACTTTTCCCCTTTAACCCTTTGTCTGCGTTTTTTTGAACAACTTGCACACGGCCCTCTCATTTACGGGGAGGACATTTGCAGTTTAACCCTTTACATGCATTTCTTTAAAAGAAATTGCCCCGCGGCCCTCTCATTCACGTGGAGGGAAATTTTCAGTTTAACCCTCTCCCTGCGTTTCTTTAAAACAACTTGCCCATGTTCCTCTCATTCACGGGGGATATTTGCATTTGAACCGTTTGCCTGCGTTCCTTTATGAACTTGCAAGGGGAGGATATTAAATTGATATTAAAGTACTTTATTTAGTAATAAAGGAAAAGGAAAGTAGTTTTGTATTATCTTGTCTTTATCAGATTTAGTAAACCACACACCTTACTTCATTTAATACTTTCTTTTCAATAGTTGCAATGGAATAAACTCCATAGTTACGAAAAACAAACAAGTATACACAATTTATTCGTTTTTAATTTTTAGAAAATATGATAACCTAATTTAACTATTTCGGATTTTGAGAAATAAGATAACCTACATTTAACAAACTGATGTAAAATCCATTATGTAAATACATTAGTTTATGATAGAAATGATAACATAGGGTCACAAAAATATTATATATACATGTACATGCATGTTTTCCGACCCAAAAGCTGGGTAGATAAGTAGGTAGGTAGGTTGGTAGGTAGGGAGGAGATGTCTTTATACATGTATATGATATGTTTTATAAAGACATACGTATTGTTAAGATATAAATTTTACAAGTTCAGCTACCGGACGCAATAAATTTATGAGACCAGAAACTATTTGAAAGTTGAAAAGACACTTACAAGTCTGCAATTTTATCACTAACAGTGAACTTGCAGTTCTCATGAATTGCGAGTCTCATGAACCCCAGCATGAAATCGGCAAGTCATTTCGAAACCGGAAACGGAACTAATATATCTCACGGTACTTGCAAATCTCGTACGACTCCGACATGCGAGAGATTGAGTGTCGTAACTGATATATGAATTGTCTGAAATGTGCACTCTTAAACAATCAAGAACCCATGGGAATGACATTTATATTGCGTAATTCCATTTAAACTATAATCCAAAATAATCTCGCGTATGCGCAGTGATTGGGGCCAATGTGGCCCATATGCTGCTGTTAAGATACAATGTATTGTGAGGACAATAACATATTTGCCCATTTTTTTTGCTTCAATCAATTTTTCTATGATCACACATATACTCTGTTTATATTTTCTGTCTGTCGTCTGCTACAAATTAATTTGTTTATTATATTATAGCATAAAATCGACTATTTTTCCCTCTTTTGCCCATGTTATAACGGGACCAAAACCACGTGTCACCATGTGTCGCCCTACCGGGGTCGGGCACCAACCGTTCCTCGGCACTCTGTAAACGTTATAACACGGATAAACGTGCGTTAACCCTATATTAAGATGACAGAGCCCATTTATTTTTAATGTTGAGGACTTCTAGATAAAGTTTAACCCCCTCTCCCAAAATGAAAAACAACACCCCCCCCTCCCAAAAAAAAACGGCTACATGTATATGGATGTATGGGATAATGATAATGAGACCTGAAACAGGTTTATGTTTGTCCTATATCGATCTGTATTTGTCAGTGTGGTCGGCGATTTTCTGAAAGTGAGATTATACATTATTAGCTTAACCCAACTGAAAGATAAAATCAATATCTTTTTACCACCGCATGATATTGTTTCATTTAGACTTCGGACAATATAAAGGTAAGCTCGAGCCATAGAGTACTTTATAAAAAGCACTTAATCGTTTGAAACGGTTTAGCCGCGAATAAAATAAAATGGACGTTATGATTATCTTGAGATTCAAATTAAAAAAAAATCTAAAAGAATAACGTACGCGTTGTATCACTAACTCGTGTCGGTTTTACGGATCCGTTAAAAAAAGTATTACACGGCCATGCATATATTTCGACTTGACGTCAATCATAGCGTAAAGACGTGCATAACGTAAGCGTTACACTGTATGCGCGTCAATGCAAAAGTTGCTCTTTTTCTTACTGTAAACAGTTCTTATTTGAGTATGTGATAAATAGAATATTATATTTGTAAATCTCCATTACTAAATTCATTGAACTCGCATAATATACTCGATTTTTTCATAATGTCGTTAAAAAATTCAGTATTGAATCTACACTGTCATTTTGATATGTTCTATGTATTTTATGTATTTTTATACTAATTTTTTTATGACAAATTATGTAATGCACATCATAACATTTCTTTATATTATCAGTGGTTAATTTATCAGTGATTAATTAATACAATTTTTTTTTTCTCAAATGGATTCAGAGATAGGGCATGCACGTGAAAAATGCGCATCTTTTTTTTTCATCTTACAATACAATCACAAAAGACACGTGGTTACGCAAGAAAATGAGGAGTTTGTATAACTGAGCAAACGCAAACAATACGTGTACAGGCACACATTTATAATTGTTATACATGATTCGTTAAATTTTTTTGAGTTGGCCATTAAAAATGAATTAAAAGTTTTGTTTTAGAGGAAATTTTATTTCATAATTCACTTTCACCTATGTCATCCAATAGAACGGAAAAAAAAGAAAAAAGGAAAAAAAAAGAAGGAAATTTTAAGTTTAAATGGATATCTCGTTTGAGGTAAGAAACTTTGAAATGTACCACATGACGTAACTTCCGGAATAATGTTCCGTACAATACTTTATTCCCTATCGGAGAAAGTGTCCATTAAAAATTCTTATTTTGTAGAATTATTCACAGTAAACAATTCCTAATTTGTGAACTAATTGTTGCTTTAAAACATTGTAAATTTCGGCTACATTGTATATGATTTCTACGGTATTCTACGGTGTTTCATTTGGACAATCGTGATTTTTTTTATTTAGTCTGTACAGGCAACGTACGGTGATACGATGGTAAAAACGCGATGATACGATGGTACGATGTTCAAATGGCGATGTAACGATGATGAAAACGCGATGGCACGATGATGAAAACGCGATATAGTACGATGGTGGAAGCGCGATGGTGCGATGGTGAAAACAACGCGATGGCACGATGATGAAAACGCGATGGTACGATGGTGAAAGCGTGATAGTACGATGGTGAAAGCGCGGTGGTACGATGGTGAAAACGCGATGGTACGATGGTGAAAACGCGAAATAACATCGCGTTTTACCATCGTACCATCGTGTCATCGCGATTTCAACATCGTATCATCGTGTTTTCATTATCGTACCATCGTGTTTTCATCATCGTGTCATCGTACCATCGCATTTTCACCATCGTACTATTGTGCATCACGGGTAAGGACGAATTAAAAAAAATCACGATTTCAGAATTTCGTTGTTTTTTTTCGAATTCTTTTTCACGTTAGAGCTTTAATTTAACTTATAATATATATGGTAGTTGATATGTCAATCCAGTATCAACACCATTAGTGGGGCGGGAAATTGAGAAAATAGTGCAAATGGTGATACAAGCATGAAACATTCAGGAAATTATCTTTAGACCACATAGTTTTCAAAAGTGAAGTGGGCCCAAAAATATCTCTGCTCATTCAAGATGGCCGCCATTTTCAAAATGGCCGCCATTTAAATTTGACGCACATAAATAACTCATTCAGTCAAATTTTTGTTAAGACCTGAAACTTACACCGAAGCATGTATCAAGTGTTTCCTTTACAAAAATTTTAATTTTACAAATTTCCGCGTTCGTATCTCTTCTCAATCCAAGATGGCGTCCAATATGGCCGCCGATTTTACGCAAAACTGTTATATAATTTCTATAGTATAATTTGTAGCACAAATTATGTTTATTTCGATAAAAAAGTGTTAAAACATATCAAAAATTATCAAATCATATGTTAATCATAATGAAAATAAAGTTTTTTAAGTTTATGTCTAAAATATCTTTAAAGATATCAAGAAGAAAATCTCATTTTTTGCATATTTCTCTTAATTTGGTTTTTTAACTCTATATGCAAAATTAAAAAAAAAGTATTTATTTCTTATTTGTAATTCAATTCAAAATAGGGGTTTGTTGTTAACATGTAAGAGAACCATAAAAACTGTAGTTTTTTTTTGTAAAAGTGGATGGGGTAAATTTATCCTATAATTATAATAGAAAAACAACAAAATTTACACTGACCGTAAGTAATTTCTTTTTCTTCGCTCTTTCTGTTAATTATTATGCAAATGTTCCCTATTAAAAAGTATTTTTTATTGGACGAATGAATTTTTGTGTTTGTTTGGTTTCTACAGAATTTATTTTAGTTTGATTGTGTAGGAAGCTTTAAAATATATGCCTTTCTTTGGGTCAAGTAGGTGAGCTTAAATATCAATAAATGCACATATATTCATTAATATACACTCAGTTATCAAATTGGGTTGCGTGATATTACTTGTTTAAATATATTGATATTATTTATTAATTGTTAATTGTAAAGATATATAAGAAGACAATAAATCAACAAACATGCTTTAAATAGCAAACATGCACATGAATAAGGTTGTCAATTAACGCATATTTTTAATTCCTTCACAATTTCATATTGAAAATATGAAAATGGCTTTAAAGCTAACTCAATGAGATAATAATATTTGCATATATCAAATATAAGGTACAACATCTCATTCTATGTGTTGTGAAACAGATATATCAATGATATCACCTGACCTACATACAGTTTTTTGATGATTTAAAATAAAATAATTGTAATTCATAAATTATTTATATCTATTTTTTATTTCAATAACAGGGCAATGATGACCCTAAATCACACACCATTGTTGGGGAAAGGTCACAATTCTTTATAAACGTAGGTTATTGGGCGTATCAATTTTGTCATAACATATATATGATTTGTGAAATATTGTAAGGATGCTTTAAAAGAAATAGCCTAATATCAAGTTTCTCAGAATTGTTTCTCATGAGAGGACTTAAATAAGTATTAATATTCCTATATGAGTCCATATAAACTTAGAGACCTCTGGTGCACGATCAATTTTGACCATCTTGTCCATGATTTTTTAAAATATTTGTAGAGTATTACAAGGTTATGATGATACATAATTTATTCGGTTACTGTAGTTTTAGAGAATACCAATTTATTACAAAAGTCTGTGTAAAATAAGTGATATCCATTTCAAAACCATTTTAACTGCAGGACATCATACAATTTTTATGCATTTAGTTTAACACTAGAAGTTCTCTTATTGTGTTTTCCTACACAAGTCTATATACCCGGGTGGCTCTATGAGCAAGATTCACGACACAAGATGATGGTATACGCTTAGTATCTATGCTCTGTGCATTCTGCTTTTTGAGAAGACTTTTTAAACATTTTACTACGTAAAATCTATGTACACTAAGTGACGAACAGAGAGTTTTATGTAACTTTTAAAGAGGTCTTCTCTATTTTGACAATGTTACTGGAATGTTGAATATCTTAGTTCAAGGCATTGTAGTTCTCCTAAAGAGGACTTACATGTGATTTCCTATATAAGTCTTTCAAAACTAAGTGCCCCTCATGGCAGCGATTGACAGGCCTTTTCATCATGCTCCTGCTGTCTAAAATGGCTTTCTGGTATGTTACTAATGTTTGCATAGACTTAAAACTGTCTTAAAAATCTTCTCCAAAACTAAAGTTTCCAGAGCAGAAAAATTATTATGGAAATTCACTCTGTGATACTCAATAAAAATTATGAATTATTGGCATAGGACAAAATCACTAAGTTCATATGGACTCATATAGAAATATAATTATATGAGTCTTCTTGTGTGAAACAGTTCCTATGAGTACCTAGATATTGGGCATGTTTCCTTTGAAGCGAACCTTCACAAATAGTTCATAAATAATAACTGTATGTGGTGAAAAAATTGATACTCCTAACATGATTTTATCTTACTTCTGTTTTAAAGCGTTATGGCAATTTTCCTGCAGTGGTCAATGATTGTTTAATGGGTAACATGAAATTTGAATAATCTTTGACAGACATTTAGTTTATATTTCAAATCATCAGCAAATATATGTGGGTCAAGCGATACTTTTGATATACTTAATTATTTCACTACACATAGATCATATGATGTTTCAGTCTTAATTTTACTTTGTACCTTTTGAAAATACCATGTCTAGATATGTTATTATATAAACAGGGCTAATTCAATTATACCTAATTACAGTGACATGAAAGTAGATATAACTTTGAATCGTACTGTAACAAGCCTTCAGTAAGACTTTGATATCTAATGCAAACTTTATTTTTCTCATTGTGTTGACTTTAAAGCGATTTTTATCTTTTCGTAAAGAATTTGTTAAGGATTTAATTGTATTCGTAATTAAGACAATATTTAACGCATGTCTTGTTTATGTATATTCAGTCTACTGTCAGCACAATTAACTGATAATATTAAAAATATTGAAACAAGTCATATCTTGCAAACAAATTTTACAACTGACCGTATACACATGAATGTATGTGCATTTTAGCTCAAGACCTGAATTAAGACAATAATTCCTTAAAAAAACAAATATTTTTAACAGTAAATATTTTCCTATAAATTCATAGAAAGTTTAACAAAAAGCAAAGAAATAAAATTAACTTACAAACTTCATTGTATATGTTTTTCTATTATCAGATATATTTACCCCACCCACTTTGACAAAATATAAAACCTACAGATTATATCTTAACAATAAACACATAGTGTTAATTAAATATCAAATACACTATTAGAAACTAAGTAACTTTTAAGTTTTGTACAAAGACCTATTAGAAAACTATGTTAGAGAAATATGCAAATATTGGCACTTTTTCTTTAATATTTTTAACGATACTTTTTGGATGAATAACTTAAAAAGCTTGACTAACATTGTGGTTTACATAAAATTTGATAATTTTTGATATGTTTATACACTTTTTATCGAAATATGCATAATTTGTGATACAAATTATATGACAAAAGGGATATATCAGTTTTGCATAAAATCGGCGGCCATATTGGACGCCATCTTGAATTCTGAAGAGGTATGAACGCTGATTTTGTTCACGATTTGAATTTTTGTAAAGGAGAAACTTTATACATGCTTTGGTGTAAGTTTCAGGTCTGTACAAAAAATTTTCTGAATGAGCTAATATGTATGTCAAATTTATATGGCGGCCATTTTGAAAGTGGCGGCCATCTTGTATGAGCAGAGATATTTTTGGGCCCACTTCACTTTTGGAATCTCTATAGTCTAAAGATGATTTCCTGAAAGTTTCATGCTTGTATCACAATTTGCACTATTTTGACAGGAGAGACCTTATTTCCCGCTCCACTACATGAAATGTTCGAACACATCATACATTTTCAAACACAGAATAAAGATGGGACCTAGTTGATTATTCGCCCGAATACCAAACTACATTCCAGCACAAAAAAAGAAAGTACTTTTCAGCTGTTAAAGTTTGGAATTACGAATAATCAGCCGCCAGCTTGAAGGTTCTTGTTTATTGGAATTAAGTACAAGCGGTGGTTTATAGAAAGATATCAGTGAAATTTAAAACTGATATTCTCACTGTTTGAACAGTAAAAATATCAATTTGATATTTTCACTGTTTTTAATTCAAGCCCGTTACGTTGTTTCAGTGAAATACCAACGTGCACAGTACTTGAAAGCAACTTAAATGACATGACGTCATAAATGATGTCACGTTATATTATTATTTGGCGCGCTTTTCATTTGGTTTTAGAAAAAAATGTATTTTTTAAACGTTTCTTTGCATATAATAAAAATTATTTAGTTTAGTGTAAGATCAAACTATATTTCACCTCGTAAAAACCAATGAAAAATGATTCTTTTGCACTTAAAACAGTCTTTACTTTGGGTATGTGATATAGAGAATACCATGCTAGTGTCTGATATTATAAAATTTATCAGGCAAGGCTAAGAAAAAAAATGAAGGGCGAGGCTCTGCCGAGCTCTTTATTTTTTTTCGTGCCGAGCCTGATAAATTTTATAATATCAGACACTTGTTTGGTATTCTATTTATCATGTTGTCAATTTCAATTGTTGTTTGATTTTTTTTTTATTTTAATTGAAGCAAAACCCTATCCAGAACCTCTCGTGTTCAGACGACGCCGATAATATGTGAAATGTCAAATCAAAAAGAAATAGTCCCGAATGTTTTAGTTAATTGTAAGTGACGCGTTCATATTCAAAATTTCTATTCGATTCAAAGTTTATCAGTTAAATCGACGGTCTAGTGCTATAAGGACGTAAGTCGTACTTACGCTCTTTTTCATGTTTTTACGCCATTCGAAGCAGAACGTCATCGCGCACCTGCTGACTAAATATCTTAACTCTAGCATTTAATTTGGCTTCAATATCGAAGAAAGATAGGTAGGGCGTAAGTGCATCGAGTCCAAAAGGAAAATTTTATAAGGGCGTAACTACACCATATCTACACCGTTCTCAAATTTTATAAGAGCCTAAGTAGTAGTTAGGCCCTTTTAAGACTTTGATACGTTAGTTCAAACAGATAGTCAGACAGTCACATTTACACACGTAAGGACTCTATGTCACGAGTCAGGGACATACCTTGACACATTTTAAGGATACGCATTGTAGATAAGGGGGTCCAAGGTCTATTTCCCGTGGAAAAAAAGTTGACAAAAATCATTTGAGTCATCGTCTATGATTTGAATCAAAGTTTAATTACTTTGCATCCGATTGAATAACTGAATCACTAGAAATATTGCATTCAAACAGGCGCTTTGCATGTTTCGTAATATAAAGGCCTGTAGTTGTACCTATCTATAGTCAGGTGGGTGTGGGAGGAATATCCCCTCCCATAGACCCAAAAATTTCCAAAAAGGAAGCAACGGTATTGCATTAAATTGTCTTTATAAACATTCAAAGTTTTGTAATGTTAAAGAATGTATATTCTACCCCTACAGCTTCATGTGGCAACAAAGAAACCTGATATTTTTAACAACGTGTCTTTTTGCAGTAAAAAAAACTTTAGAAGCTGACAAAATCCACACTTCGTCTGTGTTAGAAATCATTCTGAGATGACAGGAGACATTGTGCATGTCAAGCTTGTAAAATGGCCGAAAAGACCCATATTACATAAAAGCTAATATATAATTAATTTAAATAATTTGTTCATGGAAAACTGTTAATTAAACTTATTTAAATAAAAACGAAGGTTATTGTACATTGGGCTATTGGACAACACTGTGTGAATGGAATAGACAATGGTATTGTGACATAGAGTTCAGACACTTTAATGTTAAATACAGTTGACATTGCCTAGTCATAATGTCGTTGATCTAAAGTTGATTGTTAATTACAATAAAATTTGAATTTGAAACTGTTAGTAGTATAAATAGTGTATTCTTTCAAAGTTTCAAGTGCTTTTAAGCTTGTATTTGGCAGTTTGTATTAAAGTAATTCAAATTCCTGAGTACAATATGTATACATGATATACATGATTCGATGATTATATTTCATGTGTATTCGATGATTATATTTCATGTGTATTCGATGATTGTATTTCATGTGTATTCGATGATTATATTTCATGTGTATCTTATATATCATTCATTCATGCCTCAATATAGAAAAAAAGATTTAAGGTCAATTTAATGAAACACAGTGACTATTCTAAGTCATATAATTATGTAACATTTAAAATCAAGACTTTAGTATTGTTTTATTTATCTGTCATGTAACCTTCACATACAATGTCATAGGTTTAAAGACTAAAGATAGTTTAAAACGGTCACTTATTACAATTCATTATTGTTATAGATACAAACAATTGTATAATTGTATTGATAATTAATGAATACACTAAAATCTAAAAGGGCATATATGGTAGTTACGCCCTATTTAGCCAAGTCCGAGTAACAATTTTAAAGAGCGAAACTGCTAGTTACGTCTTTTTAGAATTATTGGCTGATGCACAAAAATGTAAATATTAAAAGGGCATAATACGGATTTTGTGAGTTTTAATTATGGTGGTGGGCTATTTTAATTTAAAAAATGTTTTAAAAAATGTCGATATTAGTTTTTCTAAGTGTGTCCCAAATTTTACCATGATTGAAAAAGGATCAAAGTCTGCAGACAGTTTTTTTCAATTTCCCGAAACTTGCAAAAATGCATTTACGCCCTTATAGCACTAGACCGTCGAAATATTCCCAACCCAGTAGCAGGAAAAAACATTCCATTCTTTTTATTTCATTTCGCAAATTTCGCATATTTTTGATATTTTGGTTTCATGTCGCCATCTTGAATTTACCGACGTATGGATTACGAACGTTGAACGAGCGTAATCGATAGATGAAAATTGGATAAAATGTCTGGGTTAAATGGATTTATCAATTCACAAAATAAGTTTACGTGTTTTTATTCAATATCAATCGTTTCATGAGACATATCAGTGTTACATTAATGAACAGGATATGAGAAAACACAAAGTAAACAAGATTTGAAAATGTCGTTGAACAGTGTTGAACAGCTGATTTCACGGAAAATTGAAATTTTAAGTTTGCCAGTTCATCGTCAAGTGTTTATATTTTTTAAAGTGAATTTACCGACTTGAAAAAACATTCAGGTTGTTGACATGCAATACTGCGCTATAAAATATGGAATTTAAGCTGTTGCTCAATGCTGGATAAAGCAATCTGCTGTGATGAGTGGGTGGGGTAACTGATTTGGCCAGGATTCATTTGGCCATGTGACTCCGTTGAAACTGCAGAATGAGATATGGAAATGGACTCTAATGACTTATTTGTAACAGTGCCAGTTTGATCTGTAAAAGGCGATGGAGAATCTGACCGTGTAACTGTAGCTGATGGCCCAGTGGATGGATTGCGGACTGATGCCAATAATTTTTTTATTTTTTTTTTAATTTATTAAAAAGTGTCAAGCAATACAACAAAATAAAAATAAAACAGTAACAAATTTTTTTGTGTGTTTTTTAAATGTTTTATTTTCATCGTATCAAAATATGTAGTATTTGTAGTATCCAATGTAAACAGTAGACCGGAAATGACCCGAAAAAAAGTAGTTCCGTCAAGGTCAAAATGTGTATTGATGAGGTGTCTGATAAAGCTTGTCATGCACTTTATCAACAGAAATCAATGTAATGACATGATAAAAATAGAATATTGTATTTGTGAAGGTTCTTTACTGAATTTATTTAACTTGTTGAATAAAACAATATTATTCTCGCCTGAGGCTCGCACAATATGATTTTATTCAACTCGTTTAATAAATTCAGTATTAAATCTACACTCATTCAATAAAATCTATTGGTGCTCACTCGGGGAAATATATTCCGACCTTACACTGAACTAATCTCTATATCAAACTTCCAAACTACCAACCAAATTGTCGATCGTAATTTATTTGGCATTTACCACAATGGTAAATTTCACTTACTTAAATCTCTACTAATGTCTCTATAAAGATTATGACAAATATAATGTTTATAATTTGTTCCTGTTTAAATTTTCTTTAAAGGGCTAGATTTGATATAAACAAAAGAAAAACAACAAAGAAAGGTTATCACCAATTATTACCAAAGTTATTTTCATTTTAAATATTCAAATAGGTAAGACATTTTAAGAAGATTTAGAAACATTTTTACGTCAGCTATGTCATAAAGTGGTAATTTTGCGACATTTACGACATTGTTGCGACATTTGGCGGCAATGTTTGTCCTCATTTGGTAACAATGAAATAATCTTCTGGTTTTAAGACTCGGGTAATCTCCATTGAAGTCGTCTGCTTGATATTGATTTTATGACCGTTACTTGTGACACACATTGATATCATTCTGATAAGGTGGTGAAATTCAATTTTTTTTTTGCAATAAACTACAGAATTGATGAGTTGCTGACATCTGCTCAGTTATTGCAGAAGAGAATAAGTGTTATCAAAAATGCAATGGAAAATACGCTTGCAGAATTAAAGACACGTTATTACGAAAGACCAGTAGGGCTATTTCGACTTCATGAATTCCCGATTTCATCTTCATGAATTCACATATTTAACTTCGGGAATTCAGGTTTTCAACATACGAAATTCATGAATTCATGATTTCAGCTTCATGAATTCATGATTTTAACTTCAAAATGCTATCATTTTTATTTCACAGAAAACTTCAATTTTTTGGTATCTTGACACAGTTTTCAAAAAATACTCATATGTCAATTATTGATTCGAGAGCCTCAATCGAATAACGGCGGGCAGCATTCAAGTAACTATGCCGGAAATACGGCGTAAGACATCGCCGCTAATCTTGGTTGTCGCCAATTCTAAGAAACGGACAGTGGTCAATGTAAACAAATATCTGTCATTCAGTTTAACCCTCCGATTAACTTAAAAAACAAGATAACACAAAATGAATATGAGAAAATCTTGTTTTATTGATGTTTATATTGATAAATGTTTGCGAGAATAACGTTTAGTGCCTGATTTTTTTATAAACTTGTGTGCTTGAAAAAAAAAACTAATCTGATGTCACTGGTCTTTTTCTTCCGCCAATCTGAAATCATTCTAGGAATTTCTGAGGGCCATGTTTTGTTTTGGGTAGATAATTTTTTTTTGAGTTAATAAATATCTAATGTTAACCTTAAAAGTTTGTTAAATCAATTAAAATTCGAAATTTCGTTCGGTTCTGAGCATTTGTATATTTATTTGTTGGCCCCGGAAAAATAAAACGCATATGTAAAACATGAAGAATTGGATAAATGCCGTCCAAGTACAAGGATAAATTGTATCTGTTTTGTATTTGATATACATCATGAATCTGATATACATCATAAATCTGTTTTATGTTATAATAGCGTCAATGCACGCTTAGTTCGTGTTATAAAGTCTGCAGAATCTCTCGGACTGTTGGAGCCCTACCGGGATCGGGCACCATCCGTGCCTCGGCACTCTGCAGACCTTATAACACAAAAAAATGTGCGTTAACGCTATATAAAGGCGAAGTAACGCAAACCGCAAAAGGCGTAATTACGCAAAACAAAAGGCGTTATAACGCTTATTTCATACAATATTAATTCACTAAAATTCACTATATTCAAATGCGATTACTCATTAAAGCTTACTAGAGGACATGATCAGTGACCCTCTTTACGTATCAAATGCAACATTAAATCAAAATATAACACTGGAGAAAACATCTCATCTCGAAAATCTAAATAAGAAAGCGGATTTGGTCAAATCCCATATTGTATGTTAAAATACCCCTGCAGGTTAAATGATGTAATTATATTCTGTGCATTGTAAGTCCTTAACTTTTTCTTAAGTTGGTTTTAAAAACTTCTTAAGTTGTCTGTGTAAAAATATGTAATAAATAATCTATAATAATATTTCTTCTATTCTTTACACTTTGCATAAATATAACATAATTTTTTACAGCACAATAGTCACATACACAAAATTGTAAAGTAATTGTAGTAGTTGTGTGAATCTAATCTTTAATTTATTCGGTTCATTTATTTATCTTATCGTTATTTAAATGTTACTTTTCCCAATTTCCGTTCTACAGATTTTTTTAATGTTGAAAAAAGGAGGGGATAATCTGAATATTCTGATATTCATATTTTTCAGAAAGGTTACATCAAATAGAAACGGAAAATGGCTAGCCCGGATAAGAAACGGAAAATAGCTCCCAAGGTAAGGACATTATAAAATAAATAAATCAAATAATAAATAAACCAACAAATAAATTTGTTTATTTATTTATTTATATTTATTTTTTTATTTATTCATTCATGAAAGCTTGAGTGAGTGATTAATTGATTGATTGATTGAGTGATAGAAATATAGATTGACTGATTGGTTGACAAATTGATTGATTGATTGTTTGTTTGATTGGTTGATTGATTACAAGTTGCGGTTGTCTGTTAAGTGTGAAAATATTTAAAAACTTAAAAACACATGCATGATTTTTCATTTGGATATCGGATATATATAGTATATGGAAGATATTTGTTTTGCATGTAAGTTGACAATGTATTTCACAGAGTGGCGTTGCCATTTGTGAATATACATCAGCCGGTGGTGAAAAGATATAATATGCAAAATATATAAAATTTCTATTCATTTCAGTGTTTTAATGGCTTTAAGGTAAGATCCCTGTAATGGAATCGGGTTTTTCCGTGTCATTTCGGCATTCTACGTAACTTATCGGCACATCCGTTACCTCTCGCCCGTTTCCGTAAACAGATTATTTTTTACAACTTGCGCTCTAGTTTATGACGCCATCAAATCATGTCGTGACAATGATGATATTTAAAAATCATTTACAAAAATTTCACTTAATTCATAAATTTGTTTCATTTTAAAAATGATAAAAATGATCAATATTTTTGACCTCTGAGACACATAAATTCAATTTCTAGCTGCTTTAAAATTCAAGCCGATCCTGAAATTGTTTATAAATGAGCTTTTATGCAAAGTTTATCAAACAATTCATTTTTTGCCCCCAATATTTTATTTGAATAAAAGTGTAAGGGGCTTCGGACAGTAATAACTTAAGGAGATGACAATTATGAAGATTAATCACAAATATTTATTGTCTATATATGAATGAACAATGTTCTAAGTTCTGCCGCTTTCAGGACACTAATAATTATTAATTTTATATAAAAGCTGCATATTCCTTTGTAAAATGAATGCGAATAATCAAATAGTTAAAAGAAAGTCTTAATTTATTATTGACAGGTTTTTAACGATCCTATCCATGGTAATATAGAGTTACATCCCTTGCTGGTGAAGATCGTAGACACGCCGCAATTTCAACGCCTAAGATTCATTAAGCAACTCGGTGGCAAATATTTCGTGTACCCCGGGGCATCACATAACAGGTTCGAGCACTCCATCGGGTATGTACTAGTATCTCGTTATATTATTTTTTCAAAGGTCTTTATTTTACCTAAATATATCCTTCAATCCTTAGCACCCAGACCTCAGCACCCCCATCGTTACACAGCAAGATGTTATTTCGTGTCACTTATTAGGCACATAACTCTTATATGGTTCCGTATTCAATTATGTACTCGTACAAGTTATCTCCCCCCGGACTACAAAGCGGAAGTCTTGTGTTATTTAAAACATAAAACTGGTCTAAGTGTTGTGCAGAAGCCAATTATTTAATCAACTTAACTTAGCTTTTTTTCTGCAAACTGATAATCCTGTGAACATTGTGTCGTAAATTTCAACGAAAATTCATTAAAAATTATTTACAACTCATTCATTTCCTCTTGGGGAAATCATGCATTATTAGTTAAATTTAATGATTAGAAATGTCGTGTTCCATACAAGACTCAATCAGCAACATAAGAACGATTTTAAGCCCAAATCTGCATTAAATGGTGATTTTTAGTCTTTGATTTTTTACATGAAAGTGTTTGCCACCTAGCCGGACGATTCGTGCGAGCTCTTAGAGACAAGCAACCGGATCTGGAAATAACGGATGAAGACGAACTTTGTGTTGAAATCGCAGCCTTGTGCCATGACCTTGGTAAGATTTATTTTTCTAATACATACCATTTGTGAAGGTAGATATCGTGATTCAATTTTTAGTGCACTGACGTAGAGTTATACACAATTCGAGCTCTTTGTAGATAGAAATACGCAATTATATAGTCACACAAATGTCAATAGGTCTGTGAGGTTATCTATGTACAATACATTTGAACGATACACAATGCATTATTTTAATACAAGGCAAGAATTATATATATAATAACAACAGTAAAAAATTTAAAAGAAAGATAATTATGTTAAACTACATAAAGCGGAGAAGTAATTTTGTGTGTCGACGTCACTTCTGACGTCTTATGATATGCAAGCTTTCATTGTTATGCTATGTATGTATCATGTTTTAATTTATCAATGAAAATTTTCCCATGCTGCGATTTGTCGGAACCCTGCTTTTTTTTTCATTGAAAAAGTCGCCATTTTGAATTGCTGCAAGGTAGGTTACCGAGACATTTTTAAAACAAGAATCTCATTTGCAATACTTCACAACAACGGAATTTAACATTAGTTATTTTTTCTTCACTAAGTAATTAACTTTTTTAGTTTATGTACAGTTAATTATTAAAATTGTCAATAATAAAGTGCTTTCATAATCGCCTTGTTAGTAGGCTTTAGACAGTCATATTAGCCTTCGGCCGAATATGTCTTCAGTCTTCAGTCCAATCTCAAGGCCATTATGAAAACACTTAATTATGAACATTATATTAATATTTGATGCAAAATTACATGTAAACATGATGTTTTTATTCTGTTTATTATGCAATATCATACATTACATAAATATTTTCCTTCTTTATTAACATAAATACTAACGGGAGTGTCAATTATAAAGTTTTCAGTATGTCTTAAGCGGTTCGACAAAAAGTAAAGTGACCGCCTTATAGGACATTATTTTTTTATCGGACCGCTAAAATTAAAATGAGCCGTGTCACGACAAAACCAACATAGTGGGTTTTCGACCAGCATGAATCCAGACCAGCCTGCGCATCCGCTCAGTCTGATCAGGATCCATGCTGTTGGCTATCAGTTTCTCTACTTGTAATAGGGTTTGTAAGCGAACAGCATGGATCCTGATCAGACTGCGCGGATGCGCAGGCTGGTCTGAATCCATGCTGGTCGCAAACGCACTATGTTGGTTTTGTCATGACGCGGCTCAAATGAATTACTGTATTTTATACCTTTTTCACAGGACACGGACCATTTTCTCATGTCTTTGATATGAAAATTATTCCTAAAGCGTGGGAAATGGATGACCGTAAAAATAATGAAAAATGGAAAGTAAGCATTTATACATTTTCTTCAATTAATTAAACTGACCATGTGACTACAGTTATAAATGAGAATCTCAGGTTGTTTTCACGTTGTTTAAACTTTATACAGGTATTTATTTCGATCTGTTTATGAATAAATTCAAGGGATGTTAGGTATATGTTTCACTTATGATATTTAAGAGTATATTTGGCAGTCAGCTGAACTGGTCACACTATATTATTACTATGCATCTATTATGAAGAAGAGGTTTGTTAAGCATCAGCTGTGGTTTAACGGCGCACAAACACAGTTAAGGTCAAATATAGCGCCAAAACATGACATATGATTTGGGTACCTCAACTTGAAGCAACACCAGGGGCCAAACCTGCTGGAGCTATGAGATGCATAGACTTTAGTTACTAGAACCCATTTAGTTGCCTTTTACGATCACACAGGCGTCATTTCATCTGTTCACAATGATTTAAATAGATAATGAATAAGAAATGTAAGACTCGGTGAAAAAGGAGACTTTTTTCTTCTTTGTGATTATGATATCTGCAAGCGTCTAGAGGTACTGCCCAAACACTGTATTGAGTTGATTCCAATTACCCAAGGTTATTAAGTTAATGAAAAAACAGAAAACTGGTTTGGATTTTAAGAGCTACAATAACAACTCTTCTGCCTTTTCCGTCAAACCTCGGCCGTTTCCGTCAAACTTCGGATAAGGATGTGTAGAATATGTAAAAGTGAATAGTCATATCACTTGAATCTTGATATATATTTTCATGAAGCACGAGCAAGGCTCGATCGACATGTTTGATCACATGCTGAAAGTAAATGCAGGACTTGCAAAAGAATTCAACGATATGAAATTCACGAACGGTAAGAAATTCACGGAAAAGGATAAAACATTTATTAAAGAATTGATAAATGGGCCAAAAAAAGATGACCGCAAAGGAAGAACGAAAGAAAAATGGTTTCTATACGAGGTACATTTTTTTGATATTCTAGATATACATGTATCAGCAACAATATAAACGTACAAAGCAAGTAATTTGATTACATGTATTTTTATGCATTCTTCAAGTCTATGTTTCGTCAAAATTTCATGGTCACGTTTAATCTGGAAAGACAATCTTGTTTATTAATAATTATTACAACTTTGTTCATACTTTTTAGTCACATTAAATCAATTAAGCTCTATAAGTATTTTGTTTTAATTTATGACGAAAAGCGGCTCAAGCGCCTCGCTTGACTCTTGTTTACTAAGCGACAAATGTCGTACACATATCATTTCAAGTTTATCATAAGAGTAGATTGGTCTACATTGGGCACTATTTTCATAGTATTTCAAATAATGATAAATCAATGGAAAAGGATTATTTTGATATTAAAATGGAACATTTCTTCAAATTTACTGTATTTTACAGCTGAATACTTGTTTTTTACAAATAATACTATTTTTGCAGCTTGTTTTCTGAAAAGAAATTTTAACTACCTATTAAAACTGTTTAAATTAGACAATTTACTTTCTGTGGAGCAAGGGCTTTTGAACGCATGTCAACAGTTGCATTTGAGGAAATGATCAAAATAAGTAATAGTTAGACGTTTAAGGAAAAAATCAAACGCTAAAAACGCATAGTCATTTGCATTTGATAAAGCAATTCAATGATCGCTCAATAAGCATATGTACGTAGATTTCCGTGTAAATCACGTGAGTTCACGGACAATAAAAATTTTGTGAAGCGCCGTATTTGTAATAAAAATATTATTAATTAATATTTTTTTAATTTTAAAGTAAATGAAAGGAATTTCCAATATCATAGAATCATATCCTAGAGAAATTTTGTTTTGGTTATATTCTGCTGCATTTCACGCCAGCAACCTAACTGACTTTTAAAATAAAATCTAAAACATTTGTCAACATTGTAGATTGTTTCCAACGACCGAAATCAGATAGATGTCGACAAGTGGGACTACTTTGCACGTGACTGTCACATGTTGGGTATTGGAAACAATTTTAATCACAATCGATTAATATCATTCTCGAGGGTTATAGAAGTTGAAGGAGAACAGCAGATTTGCTACAGAGACAAAGTAGGCATTGTTTGACTTTATCTTATGTTGTTTGGTAAAATATTGAAATATTGCAATGAGATATAAGTCATATTACACTTTTTGAAACATAGAATCAGGGTACTGTTATATACATTGAAAGGCACGGGAAATCGGAACGCACGAGGTGAATGCATTTTTATTTTAACTTATTTCGGGTCTTTGCTGCTATTGTGATTAATGTCTGGAATGATGACGTTATATAAGCAAACGTTTTTGACTTTAATAAATCTTTTATAACTCGCGCTTTGTGCTCTAGATATCTAAAGTAAACCCAAATGGATATATAATCCATGTCCACTTTCCAAACAAATATCCTCAATTTTTGATTTGCTATTATTTGAATATTGATTAAACATCTGATATAAACAACTGTTCTTACACTGATATACCTGTGTTTTATCTTCTTTCTCATTGATCGATAAATTCGTTATTACTGGTTACTTATCATGGAGAGCATGAGCCGAGATATGACCAAAGACTTGTTAAATTTGTTGAAAAAAATATTGTCTACATAACCTTCTAGTATATCATGTTGTTTGTTGTACACACGCTGTGTATGATAATAAAGATATATATCTAAAAGTTATAACAAAATATATATCACTAAGTATACTTGATCTTTTATCTTTAAATGCTATATTTAATGTAGAGTTTAAAAAGAAAATACAGTACATGCATGGTAAAAATCTACATACAATGTTTATTTCTAGGAAGCTACAAACCTGTATGATATGTTTCATATCAGAAATTTACTCCACCAGAGGGCGTACCAACACAAGACAAGCAACAGCGTCGAAATCATGTATGTATCGATGTTAATATCTTTTATTCCTCCAATATTGAAGAGCATAATACATGTAACAAATTACTAATATTTTACAAATAGTAAATAGAAACATATGTACAAATCAATCATAATCAAAATAACAAAACAAGTAAAATGGTTTCCTGCGGGGAACATTTTTAATGATATAAAGATATTTCATTTAACTATTTTCAACATTGTTTGGAGGGATAAATAAACGTTTGCATCAGGAATATAGTTGACAATAATCGATCAATATAGAAGAAGGTCTTTGGTGATGGTGACCGTTGAAGACCGGAGAAGGTCGAACATAAAACAATTATTTATTTTAAGAAAATTATTAAAATAGGCCTACCATTTTATGAATAATTCCGAGCAAAAGAAATAAACACACAAGTTTACGCATACAATATCCCTATTTATTAGATGCCACTACGTATACATGTATTTTAATCTTGTAGATTTTCAGTATAAACAATTTATTGTTTGTAAAATTTGAGATAGATATTAAAGAAACATTGATAATTTTCAAACACATCATTCAAGTTTTTCCACCTTAAACGGTAAATAATTATAGAAAATTAGAAATATCACGTAATAGTGTTTTGTTCTTAATGAGGTGCAATTCGGACTAATTCCCTAGAGGTAAATCCGTAACGTACCGGCAAATGGTATTTAGCTAGGTTTTCGAAAAGGTCAATTAACCAATCATGTACGGTTTACAGATCACATGCTCCTCCATGTACCGAAAACAGGTCACGTGCTCCTCCATGCCTCAAAAGTTAAACGCGTACCAATACCCTGCGGTCTCCAGACCGCAGGGAATAACAAATGCGTCCTTAAGAATCTCACAGTTGTCTAAACGCAGAAATAAAGATCGAAAATGTCAGACAAAAGCGTTATTCATAGTAATAATTATTAAGTATAAACAACTGACAAAAGACAATGTCCACGAAAACAAAAGGCTAGCCAAGTTACAATGGAATTTGTTCCTGCATACTTAAGTAAAATTAAGTTATAAAGTAATAAATAGGGATAATATTTCAAAAACTATGACGAAAAAACATAGTTGCATTACATAATTATGTAATTTGAATATTTCAAAGTATCGGATATAAAATGCATTTGTTCAATATCACACTAATCGAACATTTTGCAAACACATATACGAGGGTTGTTCTGGAAGTTATGGGAATTTTGTCATACCTCTATATTTTTTGTTTCTAAGACGTAATATTTTGCACATACTAAGATTAGCATATCACGGAACTATTCCTAAAGATTGTATAGAATCAGACAACAATAGCCGGAAATAGCAGTAATCATAGCAACACTATAACGCCGCACCTGAGCAGTCCGACTCTAGTTATAACGCTCTGCACTAATAATATTTCGTAATTTTGATAACGTAAAAAATGCGCAAAAACGCTGGTCAGCAGCTGAACGTCATGACGTCATTTCCTGAAAATATCATAACGTTATTCAAATTCTAAACGGATCAACATTGTTTTAAAGTTGTTGCCCAGAGCCACTGATTAAACAACATGACGTCGATAGGTGACGTTGAATTGCGAAGCATCGTGAAATTTTGTGTTGCGCTGGAAAAGTCTTCCACAGAAACAATGAAAATGGTCAATTCTACAGGAAAATACAAGAAATGCAGTCCGGCTACAGTGTATAGATGGCATGCTCGTTTTAAAGAAGGAAGAAACTCGATCGAAGACGATCCTAGATGCGGTCGGCAGTCTGTTGTTGCATGTTTAATTAAGGACTCGGTAAAAGACATGATCAATTGCGACAGAAGAACGAGAGTTTAAGCATCTTGTTAAGCATACGCAAGCTATAGTCTCGTCCTTTACCGATAGCTGGTACGTGGAAACATACAATACGGAAACAAATCAGCCGCAAGTATTATAGGGGTCTCTTTGGCCCCAAGACTGCGCATGCGCGGCGGCCATTTTGTTTTCTATAAATAGTAACTCATTTGCATAGAAGAAATGACCTTACTACACATGCACGGCGGCCGTGTTGAATAACAGACGCGCGGCGGCCATTTTGGATTCTTTTTTAAGAATAACATCATCACATTATAAATAGAAATAATATCTCCCGGAAGTATACGGAGCTGACTCGTATACACGATCTTAGGGCTTGAATCGCGGACATTGAAGGTCAGGTCCTCGGCCCTAGACGGGGAGATAATCACCATTATTATAACTACAGATAACCTTTGTATAAATACGTGCTTAACTGCACATATTAATTAATAAAATCATTGTTCGAATAAAGTAGAATCTCTTTAAAA